>NC_141039.2:23000000-23220000 GCF_052040795.2 Danio rerio
TTTTCAAAACATTAATGGTACATTTTGCCTAAAAATCAAAACCTAAAATAAATGTTATTTGTTTGAGAACACCAAAAAACTGTGGGTTAGGACAAGCTCTGAGTGCTTATTTCTGCATGAGCCATCGCAGGAAAGATTGAAATTTTATAGCTTATGTCATGATCTACTAAACTCTCTAATCACACCAGTGTGATCGTACACTCCAGGGATCAGCCAAGACTGATCACACCTGTCTGATGTGCATGTCAAAGGATTTAACATGTTCTTATTAGTAATTGACAAATATCCGTCTGTGTCTTCTAAACATTTAATATTGAGCAATCAAACCTACAATTGCCTTGCTGACTTTTTGCTGTCTTACTGCATGGTATGGCATGGTTCAGTTTGCTAGGGTTTACTCTTGGCATCCTTTCCACTGCTTTCCATATCTAGTACTTAGTATTTTTAGTAAAACCTTAAGAAAGATTACAAGTAAGTCGTAGTGTTACCAAAATGTGACTTACAGTATACACATTGCTGATCACCGACTGGTCTGAAAGAATCATAACTTAGCGTTACTACCAGCATAATTGGATTTGCAAAGTAAGATGTCAAACTTGCTATTTTTAAAACTTAGCAGCAGACGCTGCTTAAAAACACCATTTGATCAGTAGCATCTCTTGCAGGGGTTCTCAAAGTCTCAATTTTAAAGGCCCAAATCTAAACTTTCATCAATATCAAAGGTACGGAAAAGTTAGCTATAACAAAACTTCATTTTAATATGCATACTCATACTGTACATAAATCAACCGTTAAAAAATTTAATGCTTTTTCCATTTAAACATACATAGATAACAAGTGCAAAATGACAAGTAACAATTCAGGTGTCAGCTATTTTTATGAACACAACATAACTAAGGGTGAAAAGTATCATGGTGCAAAATACAGAGCACTGTAATGTGAAAAATTGCACTGTCTGTACTCCGTCAGCTGCCTAAACCTTTGGTTCATAGTGGCATTTGACCTTTCCTCTTTTCACAACTCCTACGATCTCATTACAGATCAAACAATATAGTTTTGTGCTGAACTGGAGCAAAATGAATGCACACTGTTTTTAAAATCATCTTTTGAAAGCTCAAATTTTCTTTTCAAACTTTTGTTTTCTAAAAAACTGACACCTTCACCCATACAAACATTTGCCTCTCATCTCGAAGATTTTCACCCATTTATGGCAAACGTTATGCAATTACTGGATGCCATGACAACAGCATCACAGAGTGGCACCTTCAGTTTCATTTTTGAAAACTAAGACCCAACCCCAGGTCTACCCAAAAGCCCTGTCCTTTACCCTTTTAACCTTTTATGTGAAGGGGTAGGGGTGTCCCAATTCTCTTAAGCTTGAAGTCTTAGGGCTAAGGGCAAGGGTTAGATACCCCTTTGAAACGAAGATTTTTCAGGACCACTCTTGAAACCAAGAGGTAAGAAAATGACCTGCACCCAGAAGTATAGAGATGCCCAAATCAGTATTTTGAAATTTTTAGAAAATTTTACAAATTAAAACAAAATTATGTTTTAATATATTCATAACCACATTCATGTTTTAAAAAAAAAAAAAACATGGTAAAATAAAAAACACACAATTTCGCTATCTATAATCCTTAATAGTAACTAACTAGTATTGTAACTCCTGTATAGCAGTCCAACAACATTCTGTCATTCGCTGACACTTGAATACCGTGTCAGAAAAGTCTAGAGGCTGGGAATGACCTTTTTACAGTCTGGAATAATGTTAATGTTGCTTTTGTGTGTCTACATAGATAAATATGGCCAGGGTGTAAATGCACAGTACAGTTACAATCTTATTGCCACATTATATTGTTATCATAACATAATATATGCTTTTTGGTGATTTCCTGAAGATAAATACCAAAAAATAACGTAAGTGGAATAACTACAGCAGTCGGGATCATCTATCTCATATGAATAGGAGATTGCGGTGACATGTGATAGGGTGTGCAGGTGCTGTAGTGGTGTCCCATTTCTTAGGGGTAAATTTTGAAGCCCTTCTTCTTCACACTCTGTTTCAAAAGCCAAGGGGTAAGGGCACAAAAATAGATTTGGGATTGGGCCTAAATGTCTAAATGGACAGTAAATGGAAACTAGCAAAACTAATGTAAACTAACAGAGTTACAAGTTTTTCAAAGTAGTAAATCCACACTTTTAGTCACTTTAACACAATTAGTGCTCTTGAAATATGAAATATTTGGGATGTTGTGGATCTGGATTAAATTCTCTACGGGTCCACATATTTAGCACTGGAATCCAAACGTTGAGCTCTGATCTATTGCATCTGTGTTGGGGATTGCTTAGTGTCGGTCATTTGTTCATGTTGTGTTTATTGAGATGTCATAGCAGTAGCAACTATAGCAATAATCCAACTCACTTTAAACTGTACTGAGATGCAAAACGCATAGAGGAAAACTGAACCAAGCTGGGTTGAACCGTACCATACAGCACAGTAGAAAATTGGCTAAAGAGCAGTTGTGTATAGTTTGTGTGTATAGTTCAGTCATTAATCAATTTTAACAGACATATAAACTGCAGGAAAATGTATCATTTGGATTTAAACGTAGATATCTATTTATGTGATCAAAACAGGGCAAATTTCTTTTTCAACAGTAGCTTGACGCTTTAAGTGATGATTATAACCAATTGCATTGTTGCATTGTCTCAGCAAATAAAATTTGGATTCATTAAGTCATTTAGTCGATTCTTTAATTTTTATTCTTATTATGTTATATAATTTAATACTTAAACTTATAAAATTAAATATTTGTTAATAAAATGACTGAGAAATCATATATATATATATATATATATATATATATATATATATATATGAAGAGTTTGGTTGCAAAACGCGATAAACGCCATTGTTGACACTTGGATTTTACTATTTTAAATCACTGTTCAGATGTACCTTAATCTATGTGTGAATTGCTGCCATTATGAACATTTAAGAATGTACATTTTAGGCCAAGTACAAAATGTATTTTTTCACAAAACGCGATATCCGCCAGATAAGAAGAGAGGGGAAGAGAGTCTTCTCCGGTGAAGTGCTCCGAGTTTGCTCGGTAATGAGAGTAATGTTGGTCTCTGTCATGCCGTCAAACTTTTTGATGAAGATGTAGCCTTCAACATCAAAAATTTATAAAAATGCTACAAAAGTGGACCAGGATCAAATAATCTTGCTTCTGTCAGTCTCCGCTGATGTCAAGAAGAAGGCCAGGGGTTCAAGTGAAATACTGCCTTTTTTTTTCCTGCGCTCCTCACCATCACAAGATACCTGTCTGCAAGGCTACATTTCTAAGTGTCCTTTGTAAGTTTATTCTTGAAATAATTTCTGTGAATACCGAATGAGAGGATGAACACTTGCGCCAAAAGCTGTTGTGCTGCGCTAGACTTTTTCTTGCGTGAAATTGTGACTGGAAGCGCAACTATAGCCACAGTGGCTGGTCAGGCCCTGATGATGCTTATTATTATTATTATTAATAATATTAAAGTGAAATACTTCATCAAATATGACAGGGCGAGGCGATCATGTGTCGCAGACTTTGTGCAACAGAGGCAAGAACTGTGAAACTCCGCCCGCTCTGATCATACAGGCTTGGTTTTCAGCAGCGGTGTGGAAGGAGCCGCCACTCTTTCTGTAACAAGCTACAAGTTGTTTATCTAACTAACTTAATCTCATCAAACAAAACATAGATTTACTAGCTTTTCTTAATGGTATTACAGTAGTAGAATATAGCCTAAGTTGATATGATATATATATATATATATATATATATATATATATATATATATATATATATATATATATATATATATATATATATATATATATATATATATATATATAAAACATTTTGCAAAAAAATTATGTTATGTTATAATGGGCTCGTTCTGGCCAAAACTAACTCAGAATCTTGTTGTTATTAATCAGACTTTTTATATACTATTCCATATATTTATGATATATTGTTTATTAAACCAATTTAAGATGTTTGAAAATGTTAAGATAAATATGTTGCATTTTAGCATGTTTTTTTTTTTTATAAATTTATAAACTATTTATGGCCACAAAGTTAAATAAAAAATATCCTGGATTTGAAAATATTGTGTTCCTGGCCTTCACTGAGCTCAAAAAATAATTGAATGTATACAAATTGTGAATGAACTTGACTGTTGATGTCTTAAATAATAATGTCAAATAACCAACATTTCTCAAAATGGATATATCACGTTTTGCATTGAAACTCTTCATATATATATATATATATATATATATATATATATATATATATATATATATATATATATATATATATATATATATATATGTATATATATATGTGTATATATATGTGTATATATATATATATATATATATATATATATATATATATATATATATATATATATATATATGTATATATGTATATATATGTATATATATGTATATATATATATATATATATATATATATATATATATATATATATATATATATATATATATATATATATATATGCTGTCAAACATCTTTTCTTATTCTGTACACTAAAAGTTTTTTATAAATTATGATGTCCACTTTAAAGAACCCCAGAACCTCGATTTAGGAAATGAAGAAATGTTAGGAAACTCTACAGGGAAAATTAAGGAATAGAAGGAATGATATTGGGTGGATGAATTGTGATTATGGGAGGAGCCAGTATCTTCTTATTGGAGAGCTGTCAGCTCTGATGCAACTCTACCAGGCCATTTTATTTTCCCTGTAACCCTGTACTTCCCTCCCGCATTGATTACCTATGACACACGCTAGCACAGGCTAACCATTACTTTGGTTTTCACGCGCTGCTATCCTCCTGTGGCCGCTGTCCGCTAGCAGTCCTGTCGCCATTCTCGACAGATGCCTCTCCTCAGGAGTTATGGGCAAACTGTTTGGCTGTTATAAATTTACCTCTTCCATTCCTCTCTCTTCTGCTGTCCTCACTTCTCTTGCTTCCATAACTAACCTATTTTTCCACATAAGCTGCAGATTGTCCTTATGGAGTTTGCGCTGGTGATGTATGGTGCCAGGAATATTTTTTACAGCCAGTTCTCTCACTCTGTCGCTCTGTATGTGCGGTGCAGTTCAACAGCATTGTTTCACGAGCCCATGGAGAAAACAGGCAGACCAAATATCTCATTCACATTCAGAGGCTAATCGCTGTCAGAGATCTGACCTAAAAGACTCTGACAATACTCCTAGTAATTTTACTGAATTCAGTGAAACTGTTCAAATATATACAGTTATGCACATGTTTTAAAGAATAATGCTATGGGAGGTTTTCAAGATTTGTTTGTTTAACTTACATTTACATTACAAGCATACCTTTTTGTATTTTTTTGTCAAATGTTTACAAATAGGGAATCATTTAAAATTTACACAATAGTGTCCTCATTTTTGATGTATGGTATTATTAAACAATGAGACTTTAAAAGTTTGAGGTCAGTAAGAATTTGTAATTAAATTTGCTATAGGTGATCTGACAAAATGCTAATTAGTTAGCATATTAACTTTGGACACAGGGGAGTGACTGTGTTTCAAAGCCATGCCTCCTGAAATCGCGAATGTGCCCACAGCGACACGAGAGCATACAACCCACTAGTTCATGTTATTTGGCAGTTAGAAGTGTTTGTAGTGGATGGCCTAACGGCGTGCAGGAATTACACTCATTTCTAAGTCACATTGACTTGCTATTTCAGAGCGAATATTCATGGTAAACAATAAAGGGAGCACTTCACAGACTCATTGTTTAGAAATGACCCGATGTGAATATAAAAGCAACTTCAGCTCAGTAAAGGAGGCTGAGCAGAATAGCGCTATTTACTGGTGTTTTTTGTTGTTAAACTGAATATAAATCGACATTGTCGATGCTGTAAAAGGACCTTATGAAACTGAACACACTCACATCAATCTTTCATTGGAGATTTCACACAACACGTCAATGTGCATAACCCATTTGTGACAACCCAAACTACATCAGCTCTGCGTGAAGCTATAATAGTTTTAAAACAGGACATTACCTGTCTAACAGAAATACTTCAGCCATGGTGTCGTCCTTCCTCCAGCGTGCGAAAGTAACTCCAGTATTGATTCAGGAGTTTAAAAAGTTTCAATTCAGCATTTGATTTTGCCGCGACTCATGTGCATGTGTCGTGAGTGCGTGATGCTCATCTAGGCATGCATGCGCGGCGCTCATGGCGGATATGCGTGAACAGAGATGCGCAAAAGCCTAAATCTGCATTTGTTGACAGACAGTTTGAGCTACTTATCGGAATTGTGGGAGATGTCGGCCCAACAATATTTAATTGGTTGAACATTTATTTAGTTATATCTACTATCTACTTATATCTATTTATCCACCATTTAAAAACACCTATAAATATATTTAGATCATTTACTTTAATCATTACTATTGGACTGTGAAGAGATTTTCAACCAGCACAACAAAAATGTTTCTGAATAAATTCACCTACTGCACCTTTAAAGCAATTCTACAACGTTTTCACAATCAGCACAACTGGTTCCACCAAATTGGCATATTGTAATGTGAAATTAAAATTGGAAATATATTGGACAATAACCTAAAATAGCAAACAGGTGTCTGTTTTTACTGTAAAAATAAATACAAATATCTCAATATTAACCTCACAATGCTTCAGCCACTATTATTATTGTGATTAACTCAATCTTTATTCTTGAAATTTTGACTTAGTTTTCAGAAAAGATTCAATTCTCAAATTGATTTGACTGTACCACTAAAAACCACTCCAGCACCTGCAGTATAATACACACAGCTCCAATTACCTTGAACTCTTTCATCACCCATATTATCACCCATAGTTCCTTCACAAGCTGTTTGAAGACAGCACATGCCTTATGGCTCCTGCACGTCATTGTGAAGACGAGTGGATGAGGTTCAGTCTTGGCCAGTTAAATGGCACTCAGTTCATGGGTCTCACCTTCCTTTTTCCTTTCCAGGCAGTTTCAACTTCAACCTCACCACCGTGGGCTACCTGTCAATTCGGTTCATCTCTCTCATCCTCCAATCCTCGCCTCTCGCCCTCCCTCGCTTTTTTTCCTAGGGTGCCAGGGGAGTATCAGTGCGCCGTTTTTCGCAGAGAGTGATGGGTTGGTGTCAAGTGTGTGTGTTCGCTTTTTGATACGAGGATGTGCGCTGTCGTAGGGTATCATGTCGGACCGTGGCGAGAGGCCTATTTGAGCTGAGCCGCTTTGCCTTTCTCCCGGTCACCTTTCACTGGCAATTAGTGTCCTACCAGCAAACCGCTCACAAGTTGTCAGGAGCGCTTATCATGAAGATCAGCGCCTATCAGTCTCTCCATCTCTTCCCCCGCGCTTCAGTTTGCTTTACTGGCCATCTCACTTTCCGTATGCGTGTGTGTGTGCACGATGGGTCCCAAATGCCCCTTTACTTGTAAAAGTTTTATGCAGTGAGATCATTTGCAGGGTATCATTGATGTCTTCAATCAACAGCACTCGTCCTTTTGTGTCCTTCTGCTTGTCCTCGTAAGCCCTTGGTGCCTGGGAAACGTTCAGGCCACTTGTAGTTTTCCTGACTTGTTCTTGATTGTTGTTACTGAGTAAATATGATATGCTGCCAGTATATGGTATAGTGGTGCAATAAGAAGTTTTAAGGATTAGCTGAAGAACAAAAAAAGGATTTCAAACGGATCCATATTTAAGATATGTTGTGCTCCAACTTGTGTTCCTGTAATGCATCATTGCAAGAAAGAAAAAAACAACAATGCTTTAAGGCATTGCCAATGAGTTAAAGTTCATTGCTTGCTGTCATCGTCTGTTTGATTTCTCCACTTTATGCCCATTCCTTCCTTGTTTTGTTCGTTTGTTCGTTTCATTCATTCATTCATTCATTCATTTTATCTCTTCTCACATGAATTGTGTTTTGCTTACTTTTCTACTCATTTCCTTTTAATTCTTCCCACACCAAAAGTTTTCTTCCCTTCTTTTTTGCACATTCCTTCTTTTCTTCCTACATTCCATCCTTCCTTGTTTAATTTCCCTTTATTTCTTCAAACATGAATATTTTTCTTCCCTTCTTCTCTGCCCATTGCTTCCTTTCTTCATACCTTCCTTCATTCATTCATTTTTTTATTTCTTCAAACATAGTTTTCTTCCCTTCTTTTCTGCTCATTCTTTCCTTTGTTCTTTGCTTCATTTTTCATATTTGTTCTTTTCCTCCTATAAAATATATTTCTACTGCTTTTCTGCTCATTCTTTCCTTCATTTATTCATATTTGCTATTTTTCTTTCTTTTGTTTTTGTTTATCTGTCTTCTGTCTGCTTCTTATTTTCTGTTTGTCTGTTTATCTCTCACTGTTTTTTGTTAAAGTTTGTATCTTTGTTTGTGTTGCTTTCTCCCCTTTGCATTTTGTCTCAATACGCTCTTTGTTCTTTCCTGTTTTGATTTCTTTCTTCCTTTGTGTCTGTCTGTTTACATTCACTTCTTTCTGTCTGTGGTCCTATATTGCTTTATCTATTCTTCTGTTCGTTGGTCTGCTAGGTTCCTCCCTCCCTTCTTTTCTTTTTACTTTTTTCTTCTCTATTTCTGTTACTATTTCTTTTACTCATTTTGCCTGTCTACTGTTATGATTTTAGTTGAGTTTTCTTTCTTTCTTTCTTTCTTTCTTTCTTTCTTTCTTTCTTTCTTTCTTTCTTTCTTTCTTTCTTTCTGTCAGTCTGCTCCATTCCTTCTCTTCTGACTTTCTGCATTATGTCCATTCTTTGGTTTTTATGTGTTTTTTACTTTTTTTTCCAATTTCTCTAATGCATTTCCCTCCAATCTGTCTGTCTTTTACCTCCTCCTGTTTCCTTTTTCTTCCTTTCCTGTCTCTCTCTGTTCTTTATTTTCTTCCCTCCTTCCTACTTTTCTTTGTTTTCTTTATTGTTTGTGTTCCCTTCTTCCTGCCTGCACGTTATTTCCTTCCTTTCTGTTTGTCTGTCTTTGTTTTATCTTTCTTTTCCATCTTCTTGTCTATTCCTTCCTTCCTGTTGGTCTCTTCTGGTCTGTCTGTTTCCTACTATTTCCTGTCTTTCTGTATTCTTTTCTTTCTTTTATTTTTCCAAGTCCTTCTTATTTCCTTTTTTCCAGTTCGTCTAATTTCTTCCATCGCTGCTTTATTTTCCTCCCTCATTCCTATTTCCTGTATGTATTTCTTCTTTACCCTTTGTGTTCCTTTCTTCCTGCCAGCCTGTGTTACTTACCACATGCTACCTTTCTGTTTGTCTGTCTTTGTTTCATCTTTCTTTTCCTTCCATCACTTCACTCTTAATGTTTTTTTTATTCTTTCTTCCATCCTTGTTCTTTTTTCATATTTTGTCTTTTTGTGTTCCATCCTCCCTTCCTATCGGAGAATGTTCTCACTATCTGTAACCTGTTCTTTCTTTCTTTCTTTCTTTCTTTCTTTCTTTCTTTCTTTCTTTCTTTCTTTCTTTCTTTCTTTCTTTCTTTCTTTCTTTCTTTCTTTCTTTCCCTCCCTCGCTCCCTCCCTCCCCCTACCTCCTGTTCGTTCTTTTCTTTCTTTTTTCATGTTCTTCTTTTTTTTTCCAATTTGTCTAATTTTGTTCCACTTCAGCCTCTCTGTTCTTCATTTTCTTTTCCTTATTTTTACTTTCTTATATGACTTTTTTCTTTACTATTTGTGTTCCTATCATCCTGCTGTTACTTCCTTTCTATCTGTTTCTCTGTTTTGGTTTAATCTTTCTTTTCCATCTCTCCCTCTTTCTGTTTGTTTCTACTCTTCCTTCCTTCCTTCATTACTTCCTTTCTTCCTTCCTTCATTACTTCCTTTCTTCCTTCCTTGTTTCTTTTTCATGTTTGTCTGTTTGCTTTATCCTCCCTTCCTCTCTGAGAATGTTCTTTCTCTTGTCTGTGTGTTCATTGTTTGCTGTTCTCACTATCTGTAACTTCTTTCTTTCTTTCTTTCTTTCTTTCTTTCTTTCTTTCTTTCTTTCTTTCTTTCTTTCTTTCTTTCTTTCTTTCTTTCTTTCTTTCTTTCTTTCTTTCTTTCTTTCTTTCTTTCTTTCATCCTTCTAGTGTGCCGTGTATATGTCAAAGTGTGTGTGACACAGACCTGTCTCGGCAGTGCAGGTTTTGATGGTAATGTGATGTGCTGGATTCCTGCTGTTCCAGCACAGTGTCAGTATCTGCAGGACGCCTGTAGACGTGTGTGTGAGCGAGCGTGCGAGAAACCCAGAGAGCATGTGTGAGAGAGTGTGTGTTTGTGACAGTGCTGGTGCTGACTGGTCCTGGCAGGCTGGAGATGTCGCTCTCCATGACGCGAAGTGTGCCAGAATGGTGCTTCATCTCAGGGCTGACACACATACACACAGGGCATCATGATCCTTGCTTGCCCTTTCCCCCCTCATACTTAGATTTGCTTTATTTTGCACACAGTCCCATGACTCTAGATTGTGGGTCCAGACTCAACCTGTTTATTGTGGATGGGGTTTTAAAGCAAAGTGCTATTTTGTGTACATGTTTGCGGTATTTTAACATTTACAGTACTTTGATTTAAAACATTAATGCTTTTTTTAGAATTAAACCATTCCTTACCGTATGCAGCATTTACGTGTGCATGTATGTTTAATGTGAGCTTCAAGAGATGTGGGAATAGGGTAGTCAAAGAGTCCCAACAAAGTGCAGAGCTTGCAGTTTGCTTAGTAACATCACAGACTTTTAGGTTGAATACTCAGGAGAAGAGGTTTAGTAAAGTTAGACTGTGGGCTTTTTTTACATGGACACCAATAATCTGATTTCAATATTATTAAGAAAATACTCTGATTAAGAGTCTACCATGTAAATAGCGATTTTGAATTAATTCCGATTAGGGTCATAATCGAACTGAACAGAAATCGGATTAAGACATGTGGAGTATGTCGATATTATTAGCATTATTGAAGTGCAGTACAGATAGGTAAACACCTGAATCAAGCTATTGCCGTCATAGGATTTTGCTGCATTTTGTGACAGGACATTCGATACACATGCAGCTGTTTTTCTATGACTCAGATCTACCTAGCCTTACTGCCTAATGACTACAGCCCCATTGACACCCTCTGCCAATGCAATTTATGAAATGAGCAATTGGATGTGCCAAAACTTTCTTCAGTTAAACAAAGAGAAAACTGAAATGATTGTGTTTGGAAACAAAGATGAGGTTCTCAAGGTAAATGCGTAAAGGTCAAACGACAAAAAATAAGGTCAAGAATTTTGGTGTGACTCTGGAGTCAGATCTGAGTTTCAATAGTCATGTCAAAGCAGTTAGTAAATCAGCATACTATCATCTCAAAAACATAGCAATAATCAGATGCTTTGTTTCTAGTGAAGATTTAGAAAAACTTGTTCATGCTTTTATCAGCAGCAGGGTGGATTTCTTTAATGGACTCCTCACTGGTCTTCCTAAAAAGACAGTCAGACAGTTGCAGCTCATCCAGAACGCTGCAGCCAGAATTCTAACCAGAACCAGGAAATCAGAGTACATCACACCTGTCCTCAGGTCTTTACACTGGCTGCCAGTTACATTCAGAATAGATTTTAAAGTATTATTACTGGTCTATAAATCACTAAATGGCCTAGGACCTAAATACATCACAGATATGCTCACTAAATACAAACCTAACAGATCACTTAGATCATTAGGATCATATAAACTAGAAGTTCCAAGAGTTCAGTCAAAGCAGGGTGAATCGGCTTTTAGCCACTATGCCCCTCGCTGCTGGAATCAGCTTCCAGAAATGATCAGATGTGCTCCAACATTAGGCACATTCAAATCAAGACTGAAAACACATCTGTTTAGCTGTGCCTTTACTGAATGAGCACTGTGCTGCGTCCGACAGATTGCACTATCATGTTTTTCTCTTCTTCTTCATACTTTCATATCACATCTTACCTGTTTTTATGTTTTGTTTTGTTTTTACGCATTTTTATTATTTGTTTTTATTTTTATTTTACTTGTTTCTTTTATTCTTGTTTATGTAAAGCACTTTGAAATACCTATCAAATCAGTAGGAGCACAGACACACACATCCTGCGGAGTTTTTTTTCGTATTAGATTCTATTAAAACAACACTCTTCCAGCATATTCTCATCCAATATGTCGTGTTTCACGAGGGGCATGCATAAAATGTTGCTGAATAATATTGAAAGTGCCAAATTGCAGTTAAAGTTGACAAATTAGAAACGAGACACTCGAAATTACATGAAACTCCGGAAGAAATGTGGATAACGCGGTGATGCAATGAAGATAATCAAATTACATACTATAACATTTAAAACAAGATCATAAAAGTAACATTTAAAAAGCAACTCATGTAAACACCTTAATCATATTATTGTCTTATTCTGATTAAGGCAAATCATTTGATTACTGATGTCCATGTAAATATAGTCACTGTGCAATTTCAGCCTCTAAAAGACAAATTTGGGAAATTCTTAAAGATTTCTGAAGTCCTATGCTGAATTCGAGAGGGGTCTGGATGCAGACCTGGTGCAGTGCAATCTGAGCTGCATCCAATGCTTTTTAATGTTCTCACCTAACTCCTCTCCTAACGATACAGCTGCAATGAACTTCAATTCAAGAACCAATAAGAGTGGCGAATATGGTGACGCAATCCACAAACACAATCCAATATAACACAACTTTTGTTTCATTAAGTTTTCTTGCACAAACGCCTGGTTTCCAACTGCAAGTCGTGGTTAAAGTTTTCAGTTTTTGTTCAGTCTTTTCTTTAGCATCTTTTAATTTATCTTCCTTTCAGCTTTGTAATTTGTAATGTTGAAAATCACAATTGAGTATTTAAAGGGCACCTATGCCCTTTTGTAAGCTGTTTAGACAGAACTGTGTACAAGTATAGTGTGTCCACTGTCATATTGAAGTGATAGAAACACAACGAGTCTCTTTTTTTTAAAAAGTTGCTCACATTAAATCGGGATCCTAATCCCAGTGACAATGAAGTACTGTTTTTCACCACTCCCTCAATTGATTGACAGGTGCCATGCTTCCATTGTAACATGTATACACGTGACCACAGAACATTTTTTTGCAAAAAAAAAAAAAAAAACCTTTTTAATTTTAACAGCTATAATCAACACGGCTGCATGGTTTCAGTAAACATGCGTGTGTGTGTGTTTGTGTGAGACTCATCATTTCAGAAAAGCTTGAAAAGACTCCACCACAAATACATCAAATAAACTTACTCAGTATTTTTGAACCTTATTTCTTAAGGTTTTATTTCAGCTTTATTCTTGTCTGATCTATCACTGACAGCTGTTTATCTGACGTAACGCATGAGAAGCAGACAAGCATGTTGGAGTGGTGGGCAGGGAGAAGCAGCTCATTTAGATTTAAAGCCACAGGCTACAAAAAAAGCTACATTGTCTTCAAATACTAAAATCCGCAAAGTGTACATTAAAAAATAATCTGATGGGCATTTTGAGCTGAAACTTTACAAACACATTCTGGAAACACCAAAGGCTTAACTTACATCTTGTAAAAGAGGTAAAATAGGTGCCCTTTAAAGTTCCTTTGATTAGGTAGTTTTAATGACAACCATCGTAATGTTTTGTTTAGTTTTTAACAGGGACACTCTTAAATCTAAAGCGTTTTAGAAAATAAACTTTTACTCATGGACCGGAGTTGTAGGATACACCATATAATCCTTTCCAGGCCTTGTCTATGTCCTGAGATTTTACAGCCATATTTCCTGATCCATGCAAACTCCAAAGTTTTACCCATGGCATTTTTTGACTTATATTATGGTCTTTGACATCATTTGGTAACTATGGAGCTGTATTGACAAGAGCAGCGATGTTTAATGATGCGTCCAAGCTTTTATAACAAAAAAAATTGTTTATTCTGTCTTCAAAATCGCCACAAAGAAATCACGGTTTAATCCTGCCAGCTGATCACCCATCAAGTCACATCAAACTTTACTAATAGAGCACTTTAAAAACATAAAAGTGAAATATGCTACAAAATATGTATAATAGTATAAAAATACATAAAATATAAGGTAAAATATAGAAAAAGTACCATTAAAAGTCACATAAATAAAAAACACCCATCACCTGTAGCCATATGTAAGCCATATGCAAGTAGAAGAGCTGTTCTAAAATATAGGTGGAGGTACTCCACATAACCAAACCACTCAATACGTGATACATAATAATAATAGCATAACATAATTAATATTAATTATTTATAATAGTCATTCAACATATAAATAAAGTATAAAATTATATGAAATAACACAAATGGCTCCAACTAGATAACTTCAAACCATCATGGGGAAATGTCAAAACAGTTATTTTCCCCTTAGTTTTATTATTAAGGCACGTTGCAAGCAAAATTACTGCTACAGATTGTTTATGTTAGCAGTGAGGTATCATTTCAGAACGCAGGATAGTGAAAGTGTCACAGATGAATGATGAAACCCCAGGTGAGTTTTCTTCTGTGCCAAAGTCTTTATTGTTGTTCAGCCAGACATTATGACAGCTGAGATCTTACAATGGGACATGGGAGCCATATTCCCGCAATCTAACTTCCTATAATTGTTATTGAATGATTATCAAAAATCACACAGTGTAAGTCAGGCTTAAAGTGGTGAGATATCTGGTTAAAAAAAAAACAAAACAATGTTTTGAATTTGGACTGCAATACATAATTCAACCACTAGACCTAAATACTGCACCTTTAGCTACATAAATTAATCCCAATCTAAATAAATAAATAAATAAAAAAACATACAGCAATGCATTGAACACATCGTGTTTTTTTTTCTGGGAATATTATATCTAAAGAAACTTTTGACATGAAATTAAAACAGATTTCATGTTTTAATTCCCCCCCCCCCCCCCCCCCCCCCCCAAAAAAAAATGCAAACAAAAAAAAACGAGTTGTGTATAATAACAATGAAATGACACAAGGAGAAAATACTGAACTACTAAATGTATTTAATAATGTATATAAAAGGCTTTTTTGGTGATGGTAGCTTTAAGATTACTTTTATATGGAGAATGCATTCACATGCATTGCTCAGGTGTTTTTTTTCCCACAGACTTTTTTTCACAGAGCCACAAATCTTGATGGTTGTCTGGGTCTCGTCTATCTCATCAGCTTTAGTTTGTATTTTATAATGATTCAAGTCAGGTGATTGGCAGTGTCATTTTCCAGCTTGATTTTCTTTCTCTGAAAGCATTTGAGAGTTTCCTTGGCTGTGTTTTAGATCATTGTCTTGCTGAAATGTTCACCCTGGTTTCACCTTCATCTTCCAGCTAATGAAGATGTTAGACTGAAGCAAATATTATTTGTTTACACTGACAAAGGGCAGAGGGTTGCTGAAGATCCACTGAGAGATTTTAGCGGCTTTCTGGGCTTTCACTGCCTTTCTACACCTCCTTTTCTTCATGTGTTCAGTACTTTTTCCCTGCGTCATTTGATTTTATTACACATAACCTAATTTGTAAAGTAATTAGTTTTGTTTTCTTTGCATATATGGATTTCTTTGGTTGTTTCCAACATCTGGGGAAAATTCAATGGCACCTTTAAAAATATGTTTTCTGACAAAAATAGTGACATCTTTATTACTAATTTTCCCTTCTGTAAGTTCACTTCTACATAATTAATAAGAAACAACAATTTGTTTCTGCTCGCTGTTAAACCATTCACTACCATGCACTATAGTAAATAGAAAACAATTAGCAGCTTTCTGCCACTCTTTCGCTCATAAATAACTACTAAATTTTTTTAACTTAGAGCATAAATAGTTAAACAAATAAAATAAATCACAAAAATACAAAGCAATAAAAATCGTTGGAGTTGAATGATGACAAGTCTCAGGTTTTTTTTCTGTGACTGGTTTGCCATACAAATCCCTGTGTGCCTGGTCAATCTCTGCAGGAGAGCATAAAATGTCTTTTCCCCGAATGTCCACCAGTACCTGCGCAAAGAATATTGAAAGTCGAGTTCTTTCGAGCGACTATGGTATGCCCACAATCCAAATATTATTACGATGGCTACGCAGTTCAAGGTCAAAAACTTAATCTTGTTATTTCGTACAGATCTCCACAAGGGTGGTGCAGACTGATTCTAAAGCCAGGACCCACTCATCGAGTGCATTGGTGTTTGATTTAAAAAAATCTTTAGTGCTTGGTATGACATCGAAGAATGGATGCGGTCTATCTTCTCCTCAAGAGTTGAAATGGAGGATTTAACCTGCGCTGATAGAGTCTGTTGATGTTGATCAAAAAGTTTAACCATCGCTGCCATGTTCAACTTATTTGCGGGATCCTCAGAGGAGTTGGTTTTTGCTTCTTTTGTTGCTTTAAGTGATTTGGAGGTCATGTTTAATCAAAACGTTAGTTTTACTTAGAAGTGTTCCCATTTAAAAGACGTCTACTTCATTAGGTTACTCAACCGGAAGTCCCAGCCATAAAAAAAAAAAAAAAAAAAAATCTAAAGAAGTTAATTTATTCATTCATTCATTTTCTTGTCGGCTTAGTCCCTTTATTAATCTGGGGTCACCAAAGCGGAATGAACTGCCAACTAATCTAGCAAATTTTTACGCAGCGGATGCCCTTTCAGCCGCAACCCATCTCTGGGAAACATCCACACACACATTCACACGCACACACTACAGACAATTTGGCCTACCCAATTCACCTGTACCGCATGTCTTTGGACTGTGGGGGAAACCGGAGCACCCAGATAAAACCCACATGAAGGCAGGGAGAACATGCAAACTCCATACAGAAACGCCAACTGAGCCGAGGTTCGAACCAGCAACCTTCTTGCTGTGAGGCGACAGCACTACCTACTGCGCCACTGCCTCGCCATCTAAAGAAGTTATGAAAATAAATAACAAAAATTTTATAAAGCAAACTTTTGACAACTGATTTCAAGGATACCTTTATCATCTCAATATGAAGCACAGAAATATGATTTTGTAAAAATTATGTCATGCTCATACATATTTGGTGTTTAGTTTGCAGAAATAAGTATTTGACCAAGAGACAAGTGATGGAGTACAGGATTGTGTTTGTGCTGCTTAAGAAGAGTAGCACAAACTATTGGCTTGCCGTGCATAATACATAATTTTTAGCCATTTCAGCACATTTGTATGAATGGGAATCATTTTAACAATGTTGTCATCCGAATGTAAACCTTCCTCTTATCTGTGCATTTCTAGCCTTCAGTATGTTCAGTTGTTTGCCTTGTATTGCTGCAATGTTGCATGTTTTTCTGAGTACTCCAGTGTGGATTGTCTCCTTTGTTTTGGTGTTTATTAAAGAAGTACTGCAAATAGATACCTCTTCACTTGATTTGTTTGGCCCACTGTGACAATAAACTTCTCCTACAAGAATTGTTTTATGAGAAATGATTAAATTTACATTAATAGTTTTGTTTTTCCTCAAAGGCCCCCTGTTGTCCAACACAATATTCGAAGTCCCTCCTCCTCCAATATTTCAAGCGTTTCTACTGTAATTATAACCAAGCTGCTTGTTTTTTTTATTTATTTTTTATTTAGGTTTTTAATTAACAGAAATAGGGAAATTGATATTAAATGGATTAATCATGACTTGTTTTGTGATTCTAGAAATATCACACACTTGTTTTTTAATAAGAACAACTTTTCAGAGGGAAAATAAACAATAAAATAAGTAAACAAATTTAAATAAAACAATAATAAACAGATATATATATTCTGGTATAATATATATATATTATATCTGGTATATATATATATATATATATATATATATATATATATATATATATATATATATATATATATATATATATATATATATATATATATATATTTATGTATAGAAATGGGGGTCTCAGGCAAAAAAAGTTTGGGAACCACTGCTCTATTGGATTGGACTCTGGTGATTGTGGAGGCCATTTGAGTACAGTCAAGTCATTGTCATGTTCAAGAAACCAGTCTGAGATTATTCAGGCTTTATGACATGGCACATTATCCTGCTAGAGGTAGTCATCAGAAGATGAGTACACTGTGATCATAAAGGGATGGATATAATACAATACAGGGCTCGAAATTAATTTTTTTACTTGGTAGCACCGGTGCTCCCAACTTCAAATATTTAGGAGCACCAAAAAAAATTTAGGAGCACCCACCAAAAATGAATGAGCACCGCTGCAAATTGTTTTTTAAGGGATTTTTTTGTATTTTAAAACAACATTAATAGGACTGACAAAAACCAGAAACAACTATCTAACTAATGCTGCGAAGACATTGATATTTGTGTGCAATAATTCCAAAATGAATGTCTAATAATTAGGCCATAGAATATTAATGATGATAAAAAATGACAATAATAGTAATGAATTCCATTTCTCATTATGATACTGCCTTGAATGTGCATGAATGTTGGTTATCTGCTATAAAAAGTCTGTTACTTTATGAAAAATAATTGTATAGTTTGCATCAAACAAAAATGAAGCATTGCAGTAAGAAATATTTATTTTGTGCTGCTGTTTTTATATGCATGTCAATTTAATAAATAATATTTCTGCTACAAAACAAACAAAAGATTATAATAAATTATTCAATTCAATGATGAAAGCTGCAAAGCAGTCATCAGTAAATAAATATAAAATAATATACACCTCAAAAAAGAATAGACAAAAGAAATTAAGTAAAGTCTCACTTCTATCACTCTTTAAAAGTTTTGGTTTCAGTTTGTGTCAATTTAAATGTTCAGTCTGAGATGATCTTCATTTTTCTGTGTTAGTGGAAAAGCTGGCGAGTCAGCCGACCCAATTTATGAGCAGGCAGAGCAGGATTCTTGCGCTAACCATCGGCGCAATACCGGTCTTTGTTATGAGCCGCAGTTTCAGTGTAAACTTAGTAAAGGCGAGCTTCTTTGGCGATGATATGTACAGTATTAGATTTGACTTTTAGCGGACATTTGCGCTGAACACGCAGTGAATGCAACGCATGGAGATTCGGGCACCTTCTCCTAGAAGCGCGTACTCGATTGATCTCAGCTGGCGGATCATTATTCACCACGTGACGTGTCATGATCGCTTTCATCTGCGCCTCAACTTTAGGGGTTTGCAAACCTGTGTGCTTTAAGTTTTTACTCTTTAGCCGTTTGCATTTCCCGTGGTCATAAAAGCTCCTTCCCTGTCATCTGACAGCGGAATACCTTGAGTGAATGACAGCTAATATGAACCAATATAGCGGCAGCAGGGAAGAGCGATTCAGCACGTTTTTACAAAAAATCAAAACTGGTCGCACTACAACCATTATCTGCAGTCGCACTAATGCGCCCAAATATATTTTGAGGTCGCATTGGTTAATTTTCGGGCGCATATGCGACCAAAATGGTCGCAATTTCGAGCCCTGCAATACAATACTCATGTAGACTGTAGCATTGACATGATGCTCAATTAGTACTAGTGGGCCCAAAGTGTGCCAAGAAAATATCCCCCACACCATTACACCACCACCAACCTGAACTGTTGATACAAGGCAGGATAGATTAATGCTTTCATTTTGTTGATGCCAAATTCTAAACCTACCATGCGAATGTCGCAGCAGAAATCCAGACTCATCAGAACAGGCAACGATTTTCCAATCTTCTATTGTCCGATTTTGATGAGTCTGTGTGAAGTTTAGACTCAGTTTCCTGTTCTTAGCTGACAGAAGTGGCACCCGGTGTGGTCTTCTGCTGCTGTAGCCCATCTGCCTCAAAGGTTCAACGTGTTGCGCAATCAAAGATGCTCTTCTGCAAACCACAGGCCTCTGGCATTTTCAAGGCATTTGCACCCACAGAACTGCCGATCACTGGATATTTTCTCTTTTTCAGACCATTCTCTGTAAACCATAGATCCACCATAGAAACAATTAGATCAAAGGTTTCTGAAATACTCAGATCTGCCTGTCTGGCACCAACAATTATGCCACCTTCAAAGACACCTTAACCATTCTTCCTCATTCTTATTTAAATGGCAGAAGATCGTCTGGACTATGTCTGCATGCCTAAATGCATTGAGTTTCTGACATGTGATTGGCTGATTAGAAATGTGTGTTAACAAGCAGTTGGACAGGTGTACCTAATAAAGTGGCCAATGAGTGTATATTTATTTATTGATTTGATCTGTTAATTAAAATTTTACAGAAATAACAGAAGTTTTACAGAAAAATAAAAACAAATATTGTTTCAAGCCCTTCTATAATCAAAATAAAATTACAATAACACACAAATCACAAAGCATTATTAAAAATATAAATGTTTTAAAGGCATAGTGTCAATTATGTATAAAGTATATATTAGCTTGTTTATATTTAGGAATAATTAAAAAATTATGTGAGGTGTTTAAAAAAAAATATATATATATAAATATATATATATATATTTATATATATAAAAATTTAAGAGTTTGAAACAGTGATCTTTAGAGGAGAAACATGATTTTTTCCTCCTCACAGAAAATTCTAAAAGCAAAAATCTTTATTTCTCTCATTTTGCCTTTCATTGCTGTTTAATAGAAACACTTGAGATAACAAATAGATCGTTGTGCTTTTTCTTTTCACTTTCTATGCAATGCAATTATTCAAAAGGCAAAAGCATTAACTCCTCTCCATTGCCATTTAATTGTATTTACAGCTAGTTTTTCACGCTAACGCGAGTTCTGTTTCTCCGGATCACACCACGGGGCAAAAACCTCCTAAGTGTTGGACCAGCGCAAGCGTGTAAAAGCTTGTAAAGGTGGAGCGGTCCACCTCATCTGCTCTCTGCCAGAGCCAGAGCGTGTGATAAATGGTGGGTGTGCGTAACGCCCCCCTCCACCCTCCCAGCATGTATAAGTTTTGCCTTTAATTACCATGGCTGATAATGTTTCCTATCCATAACTGTCTGTGCAGAGAAGAGGCCCGGTCTGCTTACTGATGCACAGGAGATGCCCAACCAACAACCCCCTCCTTCTCCTCATCTACCTCCTCTTCCTCCATCTTTCAGCTTCATCTATGTAAGCAGGGCATCTTTCATTTCAATATTTCAATATTTATGCCTAATCTTTACAAGCGGAAAAGTTCAAAGTCACTGTAAGGGTATGTGGAGTAACTTGGCTGTAAACTGCTCGCTGTAAAAATGTTGTTCTAAATGTTAAATGTTTATAAAATATTGTCCTGTTGAACTTCGCATTTATCAAAAAGTCTGTAAATAAAGTTGAATGTCATGATTTACAGAATATTAATCAGTAAACTGATTTCTAATTGGTAGAATATTAAGTAATAATAATTCTTGAGCCCCAAATCAGCATACAGCATTACACTTCTGATTATGTAACACTTTTATTAAAGTAGATCATTCTTAAGTATTAAGTAGATGAATGACTTATGCTTCTATTTTAATAAATATTTAGTGTATCAGTGTATACAATTTTATTATTGTGGTTAATGCTTTTTATGGCATATGGTATAATTATAATATTAACATAAGCTGAAAAAATGACTACTTTAACAGCTATAATAACCAAAAATACCACTGAGTGTATTGTTTATATGTAAATATTTTAATAAACAAATGTTTCAAGCAAATAAATTTGTAAAATGATGAATAAAGTACAATAGAAAACATTTTACAGAAAAGTCTCATTGTTGGTTTATGCACTCTGAAAAATGCTAGCTTTTTTCAACCCAATCTTTGGTGTAATATGGAAGAAACCAACTGCTGGGTTAATTTTTAAAATTAAATGAATAGGACCAAATTTAACCCATTTTTTAAACCCAATTTGTTTGGGTTAGTCCACATTTTACCCAATTTGGGTTTAAACAATCCAGCATTTCTTAGAGTGTGGATTAGTATCAACAGTTGGGTTGGGCGATGTCGATCAATTTGGTATTGTATGGTGTCTAATGTGAAACATTGTGATGGATAATGGCATCATAGTCGTAGGTGGCGGTAAATGTATTATTTATTAAGAATTAATTCAATTCAATTCAATTCAGCTTTATTTGTATAGCGCTTTTACAATGTAGATTGTGTCAAAGCAGCTTCACATAAATGGTCATAGTAACTGGAACAGTGTGGTTCAGTAACTGGAACAGTGTGGTTCAGGTTTTAGTGTTTAAGTTCAGTTCAGTTTAGCTCAGTTCAGTGTGATTTAATCATTACTGAGAGTTCAAACACTGAAGAGCCAATTCATCGATGCGTAGCTCTACCAATCCTGAACCATGCGAGGCAGTGGCAACAGCGGAGAGGGAAAAAAAACTTCACCTGATGGGAGTGAAGAAAAAAAAACCTTGAGAGAACCAGACTCAGTTAGTTATGAATTAATTAATTCATAACTAATTAATTATTCGTAGCCTACCGTTTCAACTACCTGACCTGCATGGTCTTTGTTTTACTCATAACCAAATCATAAATAAATAAAGATAAGTTACACAAATGACCATCTGTCAGTCACTTTTTCCGTGGGACTCTGGCATGAATAGGCAGAGTGATCTGCGGCATTATAATGGTATCGACAAACTTAAAAAAGTTAAAAAAGGTGCACAACCAACAGGAACCAACCAACAGTATCTGATGTTTTCGCTACAATTACTAAGTACAAGCATGAAAGCAAAAGATTGAAGCAGTGTACTGACGCTGTGACACGTTACCTGATAGATTCAAAAGACAGAAGAGTCATTAGATAGAGACAAGATTAATTAATTATCACCTTTAAAAACTTTAGTGAGACGTGATCCAGCGGTACATCCTTTATAAACTGTCCGATGTGCACTGCTCTATAGGGTTTTGTGCTCAAAGCACCTTTTCAAAAATGCTAGATGAAACCCCAGTGTGGACGTGGATCGTTTTCGTTCTAAAATGGCATTTTAAAACCCAGATGTATTAGTGTAGATGGGGCCGTGTGGTTTTTTTTTTTGCGAGCAGGTTGCTGCGACGGGGGCGGGGTGAAGGATCATGATGCCGGCTCAGCATTGTGATGTCTATCGGCCATCGGCGATGGACAATGACATAGTCTATCAACCCAAGTCTAATCAACTGTGTGAAAAGGCCAAATTTATTGCAGCTTTTTATGTCAATATTTGTTTAAAAAATACAACAGAATTGTATTAGTTATTAGTTATTGACATTTAATACACTGTAAGAAATGCAGGGTTTCACACAATTTATTCATGTTGTCCCAACACAGATCCATTTAGTTACACAACAAATTTAATTAAAGTTTCCTGCCAAAAAAAATCTTCAATATTGTGTTATGTCAGCTCAATTTTAAATAAATAAATTGAACTAGCTGTAAAAATCCTTATTTTGAGCGTAAAACTATTATGACTTGTAACTAAATTTCAACTACAGTTTTAACACATTATTAGGCAATAACTAAGAAATGAACACTATCTAAGGCAGAGGTTCCCAAACATTTTCAAACCCCAAAATATCGATGCCAGTGACTCACAACCTCAATACTCTTTGAGGTGTTTAAAAATATAAAACTTTGCACTCATACCTGTAGGCTCTAAAAGTCTTTTCATCGTTTAATTTTGGAGAACGCCACTCGGAGACCATCCACAATGTTCAGTTGTACTTATTTTTACTGTACAAGCGTGCTGTAAAGGTGTCAGAAAGTTAAACCTGGTGCTATAACATCAATGTGCTGCATCTGATGCTTTTGCTGTGTCTTTAATATAATGTAATCACCCAAGGTTGCAAAAAAATCGAAAAGCTGATGGCTTTTTATAGGCATATTGTTTTTTTAATGTTTATCATTAACATGTTAACAGTGTTATTATCAACTACTTTGTTCTTCAGTAGGTTATGGATAAAATATGATAACTCTAATAGTTTTATAAAATGAATTTGAATTTTGGAAATTATCCAGCGACCCTCACTTTGGGAACCACTGACCTAAGATAAATAAAAGCTTTTCATTACGAATTTAGATAATATAATTAATTGCTAACTATTGGATCTTTATTGCAAAGTGTTATCAAACATCAGGGCCATAAACGGTCACAGATTTTATTATTATTATATCAGCCAGAGTAACATGTAAAAATGTATCTCCAAGCATTATGAGCTATTATGCAAACATTTATGCATACACCACTGCAAATACAATGGGGATATTTAATAGGGAAAACATACTATCTATATGTTTAAATAATAATTGTTTATTAATGGTATTTTGAAGTACCCATCATATAAATATTTTGCATTGGCATCATCATGATATATTGAATCACTGAATATCGGCCTACAGTTGAAATCAAAATTTTAGCCCTCCTCGATCATTAGCCATCCTGTATAATTTCCTCCCCAGTTTCTGTTTAATGGAGAGATCTTTTTTTTTACACATTTCTAAACATAATAGTTTTAATTATTTTTATTTCTATTTCTTTATATTCAATTCTATTTATCTTTAGCTTAAAGTGCAGTTTAAAGGCCTAACTAAGTTAATTAGGTTAATTAGGCAAGTCATTGTATAACAGTGGTTTGTTCTGTCGACAATCAAAAAAATTATATTGCTTAAGGGGGCTAATAATATTGACCTTAAAACTGATTACAAAAAAAATAAAAAACGGCTTTTGTTCTAGACAAAATAAAAACAAATAAGACTTTCTCCAGAAGAAAAAAAATAATATTAGATATACCGTGAAAATGTATTTGCTCAATTAAATATTATTTGAGAAATATTTGAAAAAGAATAAATATTTCATAGAAGGGCTTCTAATTTTGACTTTAACTGTATGTCTACTCTCCACATTCTCATCCAATGAAATACAAATATCAGTGACTAAAATGAAATGCATATTTAAGTAAATTTCCCGAAAGTGAATTTTGCTGACAATAAAAAGTACACATTCTCTGACTAAAAAATTGAGTATTAATTACTGGCAGTTGGACTTTGTGGATGTATTTATTTACTAGTTTGACAGGTTTCCAGGGGGCTTCCTAAGAAATAAGCCCCTGTCATTTCTGACTCATCAACGTTCTTCCGAAATCCCGAAAAGGATCAGGACGGTCGTCGCATACAGTATGGGGCCTGCCTCTCTCACAGCTGTAGCTCGCTCTGTTTGTACTTGCATTGATTGCTGTAATTAGTCACTATGGTGTTTCGGCTGAAAAGGGGGGAGAGTATTTGTTATGCCTCCATATAATTCCGGGATGGGCGTGCGTTCGCGTCTGCTTGCTTGCCTTAGCGTATGTACACACTTCTCCATTCAGTGTGAACTTGTGTAAAAAAAAGCCCAGAAAAGGTCATGCTCATTTGCATGATGGCCTTCATTAGAATATGCTAAGGACGGACGCGGGTGCTTTCTTTCTCCATCGTGATGAATAGCTGCAGCATTACCTACTCGCCTCAAAGTAGTCCTCCGTCACCCTCATTTGCATATCCCTCCCTTTTATATTTATTTCGTACATTTGCGGAATGCTCACAGATATTGCTTCTGAAGAGACCTGGCAACCTGTTTTGCAATTTAAATTGCCGCTGCTTTATGGTGTAATAGTCAGCTTGTCATTTAGAAGCACCGGTGCTCTCGTGGCCCCCTTATGGCTCTCAAAGAGTTCGATTTTAAATCAAACACCGCTTTGGGGCCTCGGCGGTAAATTAGGCTGAGTTTAAGTACCCTTGATTGGACGTTTCCGGACCATTTTAGACTATATCTTTGGTTCATTTGAGTTTGCGGTGTTAAGTTGATCACTACTTTTTAAATTTGAAATGTTGTGTGGACAAAACGGATGATAAACTGAATTTTTGTTTTGTAAAATGATTCTATTGGCTGGGTTTGTGTTTATTAACATCTTCATAATTAGCATGATGAAGTTTTACTGGATTTGAAAACAACACTTCATTTAACATTTTTAGAAAATATTTTTGTAGATTTAATACTAATATGTTGGCTTAATTAGGGCCTAGCATAGTTTAAATTAGAAACTCTATTTTTTGATTTTGTTTATTAATTGTCATATTTATATGGTTAATCTATAGTGTTTTAGAAAAAGAAAAAGAAAAAAAATATATTTGTGGAAAGCTTTAAACTGATCATTACTTACAGTAAAGATAAACGTAATGTTACAAAAGATTTCTATTTCTTCTTCAACTTCCAATTCAACAAATTAATTTCAGTATTTCAGTACTTCAGTATTTAGTGGATTAGCCTTTTTTTGTGCTAATAATTAAATTGGTTAAATATTAGTAGGCTCAAACATATAATTTTTAGCCCACACTGAGTGCATTTATTTACTTCTGTAAATGAGTGTAAATATATACAGTATTTATTCAGGTTTTATTTTAATTTCAGAATTATTATTGGAAAATATGCTAAGTTTGTATGATTTATTTACAAAGCAGTTTGTAATATATATATATATATATATATATATATATATATATATATATATATATATATATATACAGTATATATATATATATATATATATATATATATATATATATATATATATATATATATATATATATATATATATATATATATATATGAAAGTCTTGCTTTGTTTTCCTAACAAATGGATCTACAGTTATTGGATTCGGTTTTTAAACTTTAATAAAAGTTAAAAGTTATTTTTTCTGCTTTTTATTTTTTTATGCTTTAAGCCTTTAGTTACTATACTCTCAAAGTAATTCCACATCAACCCACAGATTTTCTTAAAAACCTCTGTGGATAAATAGCAAAAGAAATGTCTGTAGGTTCCGCCTGGCCCTAATTATTGTTCTGTCCAGCCTGATCTTAAAAGAACATATAAATATTTTACATTTTGTCTGTTTAGTGGCTTATTTAACTATATTGTTGTTGCGAGACCATTCATTTATGTTACGATACTCTACTAGCTGAAGTATTGTGATGCCAAGTATTGTGAAACCAAGCGGCAACCTCCCGCTCTCTCTCAGGAAGCCAATATGGAAGTAACTAAAACTGCAATTCATCCGAAATTCCGCTAGTCCTGGCCGCTCCTGGCTCCAAAACAGAGCAAATTGCAATTGAGCCCACTGTTAGAAAGGCCAACTTTACAGCAGAAAAAAAAGGTGTTTACAGCCTGGTACAAAAAAAGATTTTGGTTAATACAACTAATATTACCCTTCATGACAACTGTGAGGGGGGTGAATTTTTTTATAACTCATCCGTTTCCTTTATATTAAGTTATATTAAGTTTGCATAATTAAGGGCGTGGCCACTTGAGTGACAGCTAGGTCTCGTTGGTCACCGTCACGTCACTTCAGCTGAATCCTGCAGATTAGCCACTGAACTCGGTATATTTATCGTATTTCTGTGATGTTTTATGTGGCTTTGCACAGTCAACTGCCTTTTGGACTTGTTTCCTACAATTATTGGATGGCATGGCATGCTGAGAGCACTTAATTGAGCTCACAAACCATTCACGTGGCCTCCGTTTCCCATGTGAGTAAAGTTATATACTTATATACCATCTCTATACATGTATTTGTTTTATTTAAGATCATTTATTGTTTAAATTTATATTTAGAGCTGTAATGCACTTCAGAATCTGACAAATTGATTAGCTGTAGGCTCTAGAACAGTCATCTGAAGCGTTGTCATACAGTGTTATGCTGGATTTCATCAATAGTCTTACATTAACTAACACAGACTATACCTGAAGTGTTTGGAAGTAATTTGCGTTTTCCTCCTGTTGAAAAACATCATAAGAACATCATTTAGTGGCTCAAAACACTTTATTGATATAGTATACAACCAAGCACAAGTGGTCAGAATACAAACGAGTCACAGGTGATAAAGTATTAAGCATTCTCCCAAAGCAAAGTGTGTCTGAACCAGGTCCAAGCTAAATGCTAACAGGTGTCTGTAGCTCCGCTCACTCTCCGCCTCTTTGCCCTTGTTTGGTATCCCGACGTGGGTGTGATGACGCGTGAACAAAATGGCGACGGTTGGCCGCGCCTACTTGTGGCTTCTTTTGCGCTCTTTAGAAACCTATGGGTGACGTCATGGATACTACGTCCATATATTTTACAGTCTATGTGTGAAACTGTAATTCATAACTCAAATCTATAAAATAAAGAAAATTGTCAGAAATAATATATTTTATGTTATAATAGGTCTACTTGAATTGAATGAATGATTCCCTTATTATTTAAAAAAAAATGTGTGTCACTTTACCTAAAACGTATTCGTTTGTTTTATTTATTTTGTAGATAACCAGCAAAAGTACATTAAAGTAAAGATACAAATTGTACCAAATAAAATTTGTTACAAAGAGGTTTTTCCCAACCAAATTAGGCTTTACGAAGTGGTCAAAAATTCAGTTTTAATGTTTCCAGTATCTTTTTTTGTTTTTTTCTCCAGTCTTACCAGGTACTTCAGAATTTCACTTTGTGAGTCGTTCTTTTTTAAGAGATTGTTGCAGTTGTTACTAAATCATAATGACAGGAGCAGAAATTGACTGATTAAGATTCGATATGAAGCATTATGTAAACGTGCAACAGACTATTATAAAATGCATAAATTCTACACAGTTTGCAACCTTTAAGGGCTCCACAGACTATTCAAATAAAATGGTCCATTGTTGCACAACAAGGTGAGCATTTTAGTCACTTTTCCACATGCAACATTATGTATTGTTAATTGACCGTTAATTGTAATACTACCGTTTACAAACTAAAGTGGCATCGACAGTATTTTGGAGCCATAGTCTCACGTTACTACCATAGTATCGGTAAACCGTGCAACCCTAATTCCTACGTATTCATATGAGTTTAGTTGTACAAAAATGTAAGATTTTAAAAAGGAGGTGCAGCACCCAACCGTCATTGGGGGATAAGCAAATTGTACTAAATTGTGCAAACAAGATCATGCAAATTCGTACGAATTAGCCACAAATCAAAAAGTAACAGCCATGAGATTGTGTTGGTTTCCAGCATCCATTAAAATGCAAATTTCATTGACAAAAATATATATGCAGAGTAAAATGGACTAAAATGAAAGAAAATGACATGATGAAACATTTACTACATTTTAAGTAGATTTTACACTTGAGTCGAAATTAATACTGCATTTAGCATAACTGAAATTTGACCAATCCACTCTTCACAAATCACTGCAAATGCTTCACAGATCTTTAATTTATAACACAGTACAACTTTGGCAGGCCATAATATTTAAATGCCATCTGAAGCATTTCCCCCTTCTCATTAATAATTATTATTTGCAAAAACAATAAGGCATTGTTTCCTTGTAACTTCAGATATTCGTTTGAATGAGCCTTGCTTTTATCAGAGAACCTTGTGATCTTATTAAACCGACAGAAAGAATTGACTGACACTTCTATCTACGTTTGGCTCCTGCCACCCTACAGTAAACGGACAGGCCCTTTATGGTGAAATATTCATAACGCTGAAAGAGAAGAGGAAAATCATATCTGTCATTGATAAAGGTGATGAAAATCAAAGAGACTCGCACTGTTCATCATTTTGGAAGCCCGAATACCCTAGAGTTCGCCTTGCTCTTTTATACTTAGGGGAAAATTGTAAAAAATTAATTTCCTCTCTAAGGCCCGGTAGAAACAGTAAACAGTAAACACGTTAAATAAATGATGTTTTTTTTTTCTCTCCTCTCTCTCTCTCTTTTGAATGGACAGACGGCCCCTGATGGGGTCTTGGTCTCCGCGGCCCTGCATATGCAGAAAGCGAACCTGAACGGCGGACCTCGGTGGTTGTTTAATCGAATCAACCCTAGCCTGAGTGGATCTGACTTCTCTCCTGTCCCGAGTGAGGGCTTCCAGTCACTGCCTGCCATGGTTATCCTTCAGCCCCTATAAACAAAACCACAGTAAAACCCCCATCCCAGAATGCCCCCAGTTACAGCCTCAGCGGAGACATGAAAGTTCCGACTCGCGGTTCAGGCTTTCATCTGCGTTCATTCGCTGTGAGCTGATACCAACGTTATTACACTCAAACTGTAAAGCGTGAATAAAAAGAGGCCTAATAGAAGTTGTTGGGGAATTTTTGTGAAACGTAACTTTAAACGGATGCAGTTGATTTGGAATGTTTGAGAGAGGATTTGTAGTGTCGGCGGCACGTCTGCTATCGTATTGATGTTTTGTTATGAACGCTTGAGGTTTTCAATGGCCCTTATGCTAACCGAAGCTGCTTTTATTTGATTAAAAAAATCCAATATTACTATTAAAACAATATTACAATTTAAACTCATTCTGAATTTCGCAACCAATACTGATAGCCTGACTGATCAACCTCAATAGCTGACTATTTGGAGTGGTTATTTGGAGCCTTTTCTTTACAAAATAATTGTACTTAATTACAATGTTTTTGAAACAAATGCAAAAAAAAAAAGTTATATATATACACATGAGTAACTGACCGCAAAAATTTTGGTTTGTTATGTCCTATTTTTGAAGACATGATTCGGCATATGTATCTAATTTATTTTATTTTTTTGCTTTCTTTATTAAACTGGTTTCTTGAAAAAAAAAAAAGATTTATAATTGCAGTTTTCTTAACATTAAAATAATCTGAAAATCTGTAACGTACAGTATATAGCGAACTTCATTACTTGCAAGTTACTGAAATATTAAACTCAAAGCTCAAGCTGTTCAATTCAATTGCTTCCTAAAGTTATTTTTTAGAGATATCCATCAGCATGCAGAACAATCATACACAAATGTAAGCTTCCTATTGGGCTATTTTTACTTTGATGCAGATAATTTTTACGTTATATTTCTACACCAATTTGTTGTATGAACAGAAAACACAATGTACTTTAAAAATGCTGGATTATTTCAAGCCATTTCTAGGTGTAACACAGATTCAGGCCCAACCCAATTCTACACCTCAGCCCTTCTCCTTACCCCTGCCCTCATTTTGCACGTTCACATGAAGGTGTAGAGGTGTCCCAATTCTCTTTAGCTTGAAGGCGGAAGGCTAAGGGAAGGTCTAGATAGCCCTTGAAATGGAGATTTTCCAGGACCACACTCTACACCAGGGGTCACCAAACTTGTTCCTGGAGGGCCGGTGTCCTGCAGATTATAGCTCCAACCCTAATCAAACACACCTGAACAAGCTAATCAAGGTCTTACTAGGTATACTTAAAACACCCAGGCAGGTGTGTTGAGGTAAGTTGGAGCTAAAACCTGAAGGGACACCGAGGACCAATCTCCAGGACCGAGATTGGTGACCCCTGCTCTACACCAAAGAGTACGAAAGTTTTCAAGAATATACCAATTTCCCAGACATTTAAGGAGATGCACAAATTAGTGTTTTTTGTCATTATTACAAATTTTTACAACAAACAAGCATATGTGTTAATACATTTCTAACAGTTTTCATGTTTTACCGTCATACTTAAAATAAAAACGCTAAACTTCGCTATCTATAATGCATAACAATAACTCCTGTATAGCAGTCCCACAACATACTTTCACATCTATCACTCGATGACCCTCGAATACTCTGTCAGAAAAGTCTAAAGCCTGGGAATGACCGTTTTACAATGTCTGCGATGACATGATGATGTGTGCAGATGTTTCTCCTTCACACTTTGTTTCAAGAGCCAAGGGGAAAGGTTAAAAATATAGAATTGTGATTGTGCCTAAAACAAATGCTGGGTTAATTTTTTTAATAATTAAATTAATAGGACCAAATTTAACGCAATGTTTGGGTAAGTCCATATTTTACCCAATTTGAGTTTAAATAACCCAGCATTTCTTAGAGTGCGGTTTTATTTACACATCAACTAAAACAGTACAGTATTTGAAAAGATGGATCATTGAACAGAATTAATATTGATTTGTTAAATTCCTTCCAGCAATCATGTATGCTTTTTCGATTTGTAAAAGTATTTTTAAGTGTGATGCCAATAAATCGAAAAAGAGCGGAGTGGGAAAAGAAGATGCTGTCCCTTTCTTTTCCTCTTATGAGAGGAGAGGGGGACATTTTGCTCTGAGTTATGTATACAGCTCTTAATCCCAATGGAGTTTTTTTCTTCAATTAGATTTTCTTCGTCAAAGGCATATGACTCTTTAGGTCTTTGTTGCAGCCTCTAAGGGATGCAAAAAACACTACTCTGTGATCTTATTTAGTTCTGTTTTCCCTCAGGATGGCTACGTATATTTCACTTTTTTTTTTTAGTTTTCACTCCCATAAGGACATTAGGAGGACAACTGCACCTCTCAGAAAATATCTGGACGCCCTTTTAGGCCTTTTCAGAAGTTTGATATTAAATATGTGATATGCTTTTTGACAGACAGATATCGTAACAAACCTTAAATCTTCTCTAAATCATGTACTACCAACTTTCACTTTCTCCTTTCTATTAATATATTTTGAAAAATTTAGAAAAATGGTATTATGTAGTTTTGTATTGCCTGCCTATTATTAGTATATTGGCTGTTTATGAAGCCATTCACATTTTGTGTCTAAATTTAAAACGATCTTCACCAATTTCTTCTCCTGTTTCATGTGTCAAAGCAACTGACAAGTTTTTGTTGTAACTTTGATACAAGTTTTATATATGAAAAAAATTAAAAGCACGATAATGTTTGGGTGCTCTCCATTTGTCTGAGGTCAAAAGTGTTGAGCAAGCTACTTGAAAAATGTATATATCTATATATTTAACGTCGGGGGGTGGAGTGACAGATACAACTGGAGGTAAGATCCAATATGCAGGTTTATTCAGCGTCAGGCAAGCAGTGGTCATACAGGTGCAAACGGGTATATTAAAGCATTCCAGAATCATAAACGGTAAACAGGCAGAAGGTCGAAAGGCAGGCGGCTAAACAGGATAACAAGGATACAAGACTAGGTTCAAACACAGAGAAACAAGACAGGGAAAAGTGTTGTAATGTCACAATGAAGCAAACAAGACTCGGCAAACTGGATGGGTTCATGAGGGGCTTATAAGTGGTGTGATATCAGTCTATGACAAGGTTCAGGTGGTGAATGTAATCAAGCTAGATGTGTGAGCAGGCGTGAGTGTCTGGGAGAAGTGCATGTATGAAAATGTAGTCCAGGAAAAGGTGGAAGTGTAGTCCAAGTACTCATGCGAGAACCAGCGATCTCTGGGGAGCGATCGCATGTTGTGTGACAAAATATATATATATATAAAAATCACTAAAGTATTTTTGAGCACAGTATTAGAATTAACGTTACTGCATCTTCACATGTATTGCTCGATGTATGGTCACAAGGAATCCTGCTTCAGAAATAAGTCATCAGTCATCTTTCCATCAAGCTAATTTTTTGTGTTAGCCTAATTGGACTGGAGCAAGAGGTGGTAGTAACGCACTAAAAAATTTGTTTTTGACCACCGTAAAACAGAAATCGTTATTATTGCCATCAAATGGATTTACTTGTATTTACTTTCCATACTTTTAAGATTTATTTTGTTATCATCTTGCTGTTCATTTTGTTATTAAATATTTTAAAGGTTTGAAATTTGGTTTTGCTTTAATATAATTTTTTTTTCATGTTTGCAGCCTACTCTAGGCTTTATTGCAATTTTTATATCAATGGACAGTGAATTTACTTAAACACAATAATAACACAAAACGTACAAAAGTAACAAACACCTTACGTGCTTTCATTAATCTGTATATACAGCATGTACCTCTGGGCTAAGAAAGTTCTCAAAATATAGTATTAGTCTACATTTAAAGGAAAATGAAGGTGTAGATTATAGGTGGTTGTTAGATGCAGAGCTTCTTTATCAAAAAGGTGAAAAAACACCTGCAAGTTCTGAAAGAGATCAAATCTCAGCAAGGTAAGGAAAAGTAACGCAAAAGTAATATAACGCATTACTTACTATAAAAAGTAACTAAGCATCACAATTAGTTACTTTTTTATGGGAGTAACTCAATATTGTAACAAATTAATTTCTAAATTAACTACCCCTACACGGTTAACTACTACTAATAACTATAACCTACTACCTCAATAAATAAGTATAATAAATAATACCAGCAGCACATTGTTGATGCATAAGTCATAGTTGATGCTTTCTTAATAGTGATTTTTGAAATAAATTTTTCTTTATATGGATGTCAGTGGTTATCGATTTCCCACAATATTCAAAGTATGTTTCATTTTCATTTAACAAAATATGGCTATAAAGGTTTGGAATACTTAAAATTAAGTTTTTTTTTTTTTTCATTTTTGGCTGAACTGTCATTCAAGTGTTTTTGGAAAAAAGCAATAATATATCTTCGTTCTTATCTCTTTCTTCATCCATGCAGTGCATCAAAGTATCTTCTGCCTTTACTCACAAAAAAGACACCGGCTAGCTATGTACAACATATATAACATAATATACTGTGAGTAGAACTTTCCCAGTATAGGGAAGAAGAGGACAGGCTAATGTGGGACAGAACATAATCCATTTAAGCCTCCGGGCAACTACTGTTGCCAAAGGCTCTGCCGCTCTTTTTCCATTTGTAAACACTTTTGGCTGACTATAGATGTTTTAAAACCCTTAGGAAGAGCTTTTGACAACTTGCAGAATAAAGTGTCATGTGGTGGTATTTAATTCATGCTCTCATTTCTTCATGTTTACTCAGAAATTCACCTGGGAGCTAGTAAGGTGTGGACAGAACCCCTTATTATCTCAATCTTTGCATATGTTTCTGTTGGAGTTTCTATGTATAGATATTGCACGTGCCACTGATCACTTGCATTTTATTTTCATATGAAAGATTTTGCACTCAATTATGGACATTACTGGGTTAAATCTGTAGACGATATACTAACTCAAGAGAACATATTTGCTCATAGTGAATATTATTGTGTGACTACAGTAGGTGATGCATTGTAGTGAAGTCTACAGGTAGAAAACATTCCAATATCTGTTTTTTTTTTTTTGGCATCATGAAGGAATCAGTCTGTTCCTATTGTAGAATAGGATGTATTTCCATAATAACATGCAGTTGGGAGAGAAATCCCATCTCAACATGTGTCTGTGCCAAGGCTAAAGTCTGAGATGCTGCTGGGGTACAAAGAATATAGTACAGAAGACAATAGCAGGGTGAAAATTACAGGGACGCCTGACCGTCAGATTAATAAACAATTATCTAAAGAAGAAATGAAACATAGTTATTGCATTTTGCTTTCAGATTTTGTTTAATATTATCTGCTTAACTGTACAGACACTTCTGAATTTAGCTCAATTGTCCACTGCAAATTCACATTTAAATTGAGCATCTGTCAAATGGACAGCATGGATTCAAGTCAAACACATATAGATGAGTTGATTTTAAACACATAGATGACTATTTTGCTGGTGATTACCTTTTTATCTATTTTTTACATTCACATAAATGTAATTTGTATTGTCAAAGTATTGTCAAATTGTATAACCACTGACCTTAAAACATGTTTCCCCAATAATCTGTTTTATTTGCAGATTTGACAACAATGTATGTTCAAATCCAATGCTTGTCACATCCTGTTTGCTGAGATGCCTTTATCTTTAAAATAGGTGTATTTTTCACTGCATATGATATCCCACAATCACATGCTTTCAATCACATGACAGTAAAGATGGTGGGAAGTTAAAGCTGGTGATCGTTTCACCAACTTATTACACTTTTGAAGTGATTTTTTTGTGCAAATGCAGTCTTCTTATACAGTGTGAGTTGGTACTTTGCTGAATTCTCAGAGAAATTGCACAGTCTATGGTCAGACTTAGAGTAGATATTGATTACTGATTGGTTAGATGACTCCAGAAGCCATATATAATCATACATACCTGAATTTCAGCAACCTCGGCACTTGTAAACTTATCTATACAAATAGCAGCAATGAAACGGTTTTACCATATCAATTTGAGCTAAGGTTATCATCTTTTGGAGGTTCATGTTTAATGGTTTTGTTTCGTGTCTTTTTTTACAGCATTTAAACCACATGGTTCGAGCGACTCAATTACGATTTTTCCCCCCATGTGGCACAGATCAGATATGGCCCATGTAAGTGAAAGCAGAAACAAAATTTCATGGATTTCGATTTACTCAAACCAAAGTCAGGCCTTGTTCAAATGTGAAAATGTATCTGATATTTTTGCAGTCTAAGCAGGTCAATTGGATTTTCTCCCATCAATGCAAGTCACAAGTCATTAAAAACCATAGCGAACGACGTCAAATCTGACACTTTTGTTTCGGAACAGACTTCAGCAGAGTCCTAAACCTTAAATCTCATACAGGAGGACTAAAAAAGCTTTTATATTGTCATGTAGCACTAGTATTTAAGCATGCTAACAAGAGAGAGAGTGCAACATCTGCCACTCAACCAATATAAAACTGTTGCATGCATCACATGCATAAATCACACCATGGACATTACATTACAAGATGCTTACTGGTTTAAAAAGGCCTAGATTAAAAGAGCAAATGATAACTTTTCTGTCATAAACTATAGTAAAACAACTAAAGAACTAAAATGTGAAGAACTAAAAATGAAACCCTGTGAACAGATTAAATGGAGGAACTTTTAATATCAGCTGTCAGTTAGCGCCGTTTTTTTTTTGTAAATGCAGACATTCCGATATAAGTCACTTTTAAAAGATGACGTAAGCTGGTCATAAAAAAAATTGAACACAGTCACAAAATCAGAATTGACAATCAAGATCTGCAGTGTAAATGCAGCCTTTGAGAACTAACTTTCCCAGGTCAAGAACCAAGTACCAGTGTTGAGTCAAACCAAGATGCAACATCCGACTCTTCTTCGTGAAGCTAATACGGAAGTAACTGAAACTGCAATTCATTGAATTTCCACTAGGCCTGGCTCTATGATAGAGCAGATTTCTGTTGACCCCAAAAAACATCTTTACAGCCTGGTAAAAAAATTATTTTGGTGCATATAGATAATATTACTCTTCATGACAACTGTGATATGATGATTTTTATCAAAACTAATTTGTTTCAATTTTATTAAGTTATAAGTCCACATAATTAAAAGTGTGGCCACTTGAGTAACAGCTAGGTCTTGCTGGTCGTCATCATGTTCTTTTGTCTGATTAGCCCATGAACTTGGCATATACATTGCATTTTTGTGTTGTTTTATGTGGCTTTACACAATCAGTTGCCTTTTGGAATTATTTCTTACAATTATCAGATAATATGGCATGCTGTGCACTTAATTGTGCTCACAAACCATTTAAGTTGCCTCCATTTTCAGGTGAGTGCAATTCTTACATACTTATATACCATATCTATAAATGTATTTGTTTTATTTAAGATAATTTATCATTTAGAACTTGAATGCTCTCCAGAATCTGACAGATTGATTACGTCATCTGAAATGTTGTCATAAAGTGTTATGACTGGGTTTCCGAAACGTCATTGTATTTACTAACACAGTCTATATTTGAAATATTTGGAAGTTTTTAGCATTTTCCTCCTGTAGAAAGACATCATGAGAAGAATGCTTAGTGGCATTATAACAAAATCACATGACTTTTTAATGTCATGAAAACAATGCTTAGTAGCATTATAACAAAATCACAGGACTTTTTTTAACTTTATGAAAACAATGCTTAGTGGCATTATAACAAAATCAAGACTATTTTAATGTGCATACTGGAAGTTGTTCGGTAAAAGTGTTTCTATCAATGCTTAGTGGCTCAATGTATAACATCAGTGTTTTTAAAGGACTAAACATTTTTTGATATAAAATTCAACCAAGCACATGTGGTCAGAACACAAGAGTTACAGATAATAGTATTAGATAAAAGTTTTAGGCATTTCTGCCAAAGAAAAGCCTGTCTAAGCAAAATGCTAGCAGGCATTTGTCGCTCCATCTCTTTGCCCTTTTTTTATTTAACCCGGTCGTGAACAAAATGGCGACGGTTGGCCACGCCCACTCGTAGCTTCATTTGCACTCTTTAGAAACCTATGGGTGACGTCACAGACACTATGCCCATATCTTTTATAGTCTATGGATTAAATTAAATGCTGTCATTGAAGATAATAGTCTATACTTAACCTATTTTGTTGCGTAGGAAGTAAGACTGATGTCTCATTTCAGGCAGAAAGTAACCCAATTTGTGCATTTTGATCTTTGAAGTTCGGCAGATCTTTTACATTCCCAAGTAATATTGCACACTTCACGAACAAGCATTAATAGGGGTGATTGAATCAAATCATGACTTGGAAATGACCTGTTGAAAAGCTTTTAAAAAGCCTTGCAAAAATTGCACTGCGGAGACCGGGACTGGTCACATATAAAACAACAGCAGGAGTGTCTAAACTGCCACTAGCTGCTGTTGGTCCACAATTTTAGTGTATTTCCATGCGTGTTTGCAGAGACGCGGGTCCGACGGTCTCACGAGAGATGAGAGAACATCAGCGCTTCAAGAGCTGCTCAACTTTCTGTGTATATGCGTGTGAGTGTGTGTGTGTGTGTGGGAAGGCGAGGGAAAGGAAGGCTTGCGCTCTCTCTCCAGCAGCAAGAGCTGTTTTTAGTTTTGACTGCGGGTTTCAGAGCGCTGTTTGTTGTGCTTGGCTGAGCAGCGGCTGAAGTTGTCAGCGTAAATAAGACTTTGTATTCAATCATCTTGACACGTACAGAGGAGACAGTGAGTGACAGATTTAAGAGGGAGGTGTAGCAGCAGTAAACTCTCTCTCTCTGTCTGTCTGAATAAATTCACAAAGAGAAGTGAGAAGTGTTCTCCTATCACGCAACCTGCCACAGCCTTCTGCATAGACGAGAACTTAGACGCCGTGTCTGGTCTAGTAAATGTGTTGACAGTGATAAACAAAGGATTGTTACTTTCTCTTTTTTTTAATTGTCTTCTTTTTTTGCGGCCTCTCAGATCAAGTACACACTTTTCCAAGGCTATCAAATCTGTCTAGTCCTTTTTCCGAGCAAGGCTCTGGAATCATGTGATATATCCCTGAGAGCTTCCCGAACAGACATTCCTAAAGTGATATTGACATGTTGTCAAGCTCGCCTCTTTCCCATAAGGCCTCCTGAGCTCTGACAGACTCCAGCGAAAGCAGGAAAGTTGCCGTCGCTCAGGACGCGCAATAATTTCAGCCTGTCTCCGCTGCTGATGTGCTGGGCCTATTTTTAGTTCTATTTTTTGTGGTCTTTTTTAATTTATACTCATCAGAATCACCATTCCTTGAAAACACCTGCTCAGGAAGTCCTCTGGGCTTCCTTCTCACAACCTGAATGATCTTGATGACTGACTCATCCTGGATGTTTTTTGAGTCATCTTTGCGTGGTGATGTTGAAGAGACATTTGGAACCCGATAAACTTTGAATATGAAAGCGTGAAGCCTGTGCGGCGTCATCGTTAAACCCTGTTTGCCCCGGTTATCCCCTTTAGCACAACTAATGAATGTATTAAGGCTTCCTTCCATTCGCTCGCCACTTATACACAGAAACGAAATACGCTTGTCACTCTTCTGACTGATTAATCCTATTCTGCTCACACACACACTCTCCTTTTCGCTGATATGTTGCTGAGGCTTGTGCAACAGCTTTATGTAACATACTTATACTTAAAGTTCCAGTGAAATCAAAGTATTTTTTTGTTACAGTATATGTTGGTATCAGTATAGTCTTATGCCGACTTTAGACTGAACGATTTTTCCAATTCTACCCCTTAGCGCTTACCCTCACCCCAATTCTTTTTAGCTTTTTGGCGTAAGGCTAAGGGGAAGGGGTAGATACCCCTTCAAATGGAGATTTTTCAGGATCACACTCAAAACCTAAAATTCACCAGCCACAACCCGGAAGTAATGAGATACACAAATTAGTATTTTTTTGTCATTATTATGAATTTTTACAAAAACAAGCACATCTTTTAATATATTCATAACCACATTCCTGTTTTACCATCATGCTTAAAAACAACTCTTAGACATAAACTGCAAAATTTCGCTATCTATAATCCATAATAATAACTCCTATGTAGCAGTCCCACAACATTCTGACATTTGATGACGCTCGAATACCTAGTGGCAGGTGGGTGGGAATGGGCTTTTTACAGTGTCTGCTATAATGTTAATGTTGTTTTTGGTGTGTTTGCATTGATAATTATGGCCACTGTGTAAATGCACAGTATATTTACAATCTTATTGCCACAATAGATCGTTATGATAACAAAATATATGACTTTATAGATTTCTTGAAGATAAATATAAAAAAATAAAGCAACTGGAATAACTACAGCGGTTAGCGATCGTCTCATCTCATGTGAAGCAAGAGCTCACGATTACATATGATGACGTGTGCAGGTGCTGTACTGGTGTCCCATTTGTTAGGGGTTTGAAGCCCTTCCCCTTCAGACTTTGTTTTATGGGCCAAGGGGAAGGGGTAAGGGTACAAAAATAGAATTGGGATTGGGCTTTAATGCACTTTACACATTTTTGAGGGGAATCTCTTCATTCAACACCAGTGTGCAACATCCACAGGGATGACACAAAGACAGCCACACAACCACACACCAGGATTTCAGGGTCAAACCCCTACTCTTTTTTGAAGGACATCCTGGGATTTTTAACAACCACAGAGAGTCAGGAGCTTATCTTAACAGTCTCATCCAAAAGATGGTGCTCACTGAGCATTATAGAGTCCATATCAGTATACTGGGATGTTAGGACCCACACAGACCACAGGTTGAGCACCCTGTGCTGGTCTCACGAACATCTCTTTTGGCAGCAACCTAGCTTTCCCATGTGGTTTCTTATCTAGGTACAGACCAGGATCAGTCCTGCTTAGTCTCAGTGGGCAACCATGTGACAGTTGTGTCACGTTCAAAATAAATGTTCGGGTGGATCCAATAGCGAGTGAACAAAGTAATTTATTAAACACAGTCAAACTCAAAAGGCAGGTGTAACAAAAGAGTGAGGTGCTAAGGCTAGGGGAACAGGACAGGAATCAAACAGGAAATCAGGCTCTAGCAGAAGCTCCTCACGGTCCTGAGCACAGACAGAAAGACACACATGAGCACACGTAACGAACTGACAATGAACATTAAACACGTAGCACTTAAATAGTCACGATGATGTATATCAGCTGGCGAAAAATCAATCCAGCGGAGTGACGTAAGGCCACGTGACCAAAACAACACACGTGGGCCACAAAAGCAAAACAAACCCACCTGATCACACAGACATTCCGGAAGAGCGCACAAACCTGCAACCGTGACATTACCCCTCTCTCAAGAGCACCTCCTGGTGCTCCCAGAAGCGCTTACCTGGCGATTGTAATCATCGATAAGAGAGTGATCCAATATGTCCTTTGCAGGGACCCAACTCCTCTCCTCCGCACCATAACCTTCCCAGTCCACCAAGTACTGAAATCCTCGCCCCCTCCGTCTTGAGTCCAGAATGCGCTTAACCGAATAAACGGTCTCCCCATCTACGAGACGCGGCGGGGGGGGAACCGGAGTGGGCGGATTAATCGCCGTATGAAAAACGGGCTTTAATTTGGAAACATGGAACACGGGATGAATTCTCCTGTACGCTGGAGGAAGTTTGAGGCGGACTGCCACCGGACTAATGATCTTGATGACAGTGAATGGGCCAATAAATTTGGGTGCAAGTTTATTACATACGGAACGCAAGGGAATATTCTTAGTTGAAAGCCACACTTTTTGACCGACGACGTAAACGGGAGGCTTCGACCGGTGGCGATCGGCTTTAGCCTTAGTGCGCGGACCCACTTGGAGGAGGGTCTGCCTGGCCCTGTGCCAAGTGCGTCGGCACCTCTGGACAAAGGCGTGGGCGGAGGGGACCGCGACTTCGGATTCCAGACTGGGAAAAGCTGGTGGCTGGTAACCTAAACTACACTGAAACGGAGAAAGGCCCGTAGCCGACACTGGTAATGAATTGTGTGCGTACTCCACCCATGGGAGCTGCTGACTCCAAGAGGAGGGATTCTGGGAAACCAAACAACGTAACATTCGCTCGAGATCTTGGTTTGCCCTCTCAGTTTGTCCGTTACTCTGAGGATGAAACCCAGAAGAAAGACTTACAGTCGCTCCCAATAAATGACAAAATTCTCTCCAAAATTTAGAGACAAACTGGGGCCCCCTGTCAGAAACCACGTCCGTCGGGAGGCCATGAAGGAACATGTCCCATTGAGCCTCCGCATTCCAGCCAGATTCAGCAGCCAAAGTGCGGAACTCAATGGAATAGTCCGCCACGCTCCGATTCCCCTGGAGGAGCTCAGCGAGGACTCGAGCGGCCTCTCTCCCAGAGGCGGCCCGATCAAAGACCTTCTTTAGTTCCTTTGAGAACAGGTCGAACGAAGAACAACAGGGTAATTTCTTCTCCCATGCTGTGGTTCCCCATTGAGCCGCCCTTCCTGAAAGGAGAGTGATGACGAACGCCACCTTGGCCTGCTCTGAGGAAAACAAAGATGGCTGCAGGGAGAAGTACAGGGAGCATTTGGCTAAGAAGGACCGGCATAAGTGAGGCTCCCCAGCATAGCAGGTCGGCGGAGGAAGGCGAGGCTCAACTGAGCGACCAACGCCCAAGTTAGCACTGGCAGTCACTGGCGCAGGTATCACCTCCGGAGCTGGTGCAGGCTCCCCTTGTGTTGTTCCGGAAATCAGCTGTTGGACCTGAGTAGTGAGTAATGACAACTGACCAACCAAGGCCTGGATAGCCTGTGCAGTCGTGGCTAAAGCCTCGTCCTGGCGATCGATCCTGGCGTTGCTAGCAGTAAGGAACTCCGATATCTGTGAAGTACTCGCTGGATCCATGGTAAAGGTCAGTTCGTTTTGTCACGTTCAAAATAAATGTTCGGGTGGATCCAATAGCGAGTGAACAAAGTAATTTATTAAACACAGTCAAACTCAAAAAGGCAGGTGTAACAAAAGAGTGAGGTGCTAAGGCTAGGGGAACAGGACAGGAATCAAACAGGAAATCAGGCTCTAGCAGAAGCTCCTCACGGTCCTGAGCACAGACAGAAAGACACACATGAGCACACGTAACGAACTGACAATGAACATTAAACACGTAGCACTTAAATAGTCACGATGATGTATATCAGCTGGCGAAAAATCAATCCAGCGGAGTGACGTAAGGCCACGTGACCAAAACAACACACGTGGGCCACAAAAGCAAAACAAACCCACCTGATCACACAGACATTCCGGAAGAGCGCACAAACCTGCAACCGTGACAAGTTGCACAGAGCGAGTTTGCTCCAAAACAGTGGCACAAGTCATATTTAAAAAATATAAAAATCCAAATTTTGAAATTTTTCACTTCAACCTAAATAGATCAATGATATTTGACGTGTTTCTCATCAAGTTTTCTGACCAATCAAATGCTTCATAGCAGGGGTGGGAACCTACACTGGTCTCACGGTTTAGTTCGGTTACGATTATCATGCCAGCGATTCGGTTCAATTCAATATCTCAGTGCATCAGAATGCATTGATGATGCTTTCCATACATAATTAGATTTTTTTCTTCACAACACAAGAATTTTTTTATTAAAATCGATGTATATACTAATGTTTATATTATATTTGTAATACAATTTTGTCTGTTAATACAAGCGGTACGATATATGTACTGTACCTTTAATTTGACCTGCTCAAAGAAAACACTCTTTTTGAATGTATCTAACAAAACTCCAATACATGCACAGAAGACAACATGAGCAATTATAGCAAATTAACTAATGTAAAAATTATCCCGCTTCCTTTTCGAGCGCTGTCTTACACCCCAATGATTCGTCATTGTCTTCAGCCGCTCAACAGAATGGGCTGCGCTTGGCTTTAGAAATGAAAGCGCTGTTTACCGATGAGTCACGTGAGAAGAACAGCTGCGCTCACAGTATATATGTGCATAATACGATGTTATTACAGGTAATCTGTAATAGACACAGTGGACATATCTGACATATTCTGCCCCTTCAATACACTATTGCTAAATGTGCTTGAGCTCAACCACTTTCACTAGCAAAGCTTTGATAAAACGAAATGCTATTTGGATATTTTTTTTTCAAAATGTGGGTGGAGATTATGTATGTTCTGCCCTTCCTTCATATTTTAGTTCAATTTACATCACACATTGAACGAAATTTTCACATTACAAAGCACTTCATAGGAAAAGTTTCAAGTTTTTGTGTGTGTGTGTGTGTGTGTTTGTGTGTGTGTGTGTGTGTGTGTGTGTTTGTGTGTGTGTTTGTGTGTTTGTCTCTCTCTGTGTGTGTGTGTGTGTGTGTGTGTGTGTGTGTGTGTGTGTGTGTGTGTGTGTGTGTGTGTGTGTGTGTGTGTGTGTGTGTGTGTGTGTGTGTGTGGAGCACTCCAGAAATGGTGGTGTCTGATAAAATCCTAAATAAGCAGCTTTGGCATCTCGGCCAGTGAACATAACACTTGGTACCCTTGAAAGGCACTTCAAGAAGGTCAAAAGAGGAGCCATTTTAAATAAAAATATACACTTAAATCCATTCACAGAGCATCCTTCCACAAGTCCATGATGGTCAGTTCAAGGTAAATTTGATTGGCATTTCAAGAAAGTTATTTGATTATTTATAAGCAAGGGTGACAAATATTTGTAATTAGTTTAATAGCTTGATATGAAATTAAAGCGTATGTTAACATATAAGTTTAATAATTCATTAAAAACAAGTTGTTTTGTTTGATTTGCTATATAAGATACATTTTCATCAGGCATTTCACATGAACTTAAATATCTTTAATAGTTAACAAAAAAGATTTATTGTTAGTTGGTGCAATAGATAACTGACTACACAGAGTTCAAAGAAAAGAAAAGAAGTTTAGAACCCCCTTTTTAAAGCTTCATCATAAAAATATTTGCAGCATAACAGAAATGATAAGATTTGTCTTATGTTCAGGCAGGTAATAAGATATGTGCTGCTACTGCATAACAATGCATTACACCAAAACATTAATAGACAGAAAGTAGTGTTGTTTTGTGCCTAAATTAATCTTTGTTTCTTTCAAGGATTCAAAGAGTATTTCAGAAACTGTTGATCTACTGGGATTTTTAACGCACAACTATCCTTAGGGTTTACAGAGAATGGTCTGAAAAAGAGAAAATATCCAATATATATATGCCTTGTTGATGCCAGAGGTTGGAAGAGAATGGCCAGACTGGTTTCTAGCTGAAAGAAAGGCCTCAAAAAAGATATAAAGGTAACTCAGATAGAAAGGTAACTCAAATAACCACTTGATACAACCGAGGTATGCAGAGGAGCATCTCTGAATGCACAACACGTTAAACCTTGAGGTGGATGGGCTACAGCACCAGAAGACCACACTGGGTGGCAATCCTGTCAGCTAAGAACAGGAAACTGAGGCTATATTTCACACAGGCTCACCAAATTTCGACAAAAAAAGATTGGAAAATGTTGCCCGGTCTGATGAGTCTTGATTTCTGCTGCGGCATTCAGATGGTAGGGTCAGAATTTGGCGTCAACAACATAAAAACATCAATTCATCATGCCTTGTATCACCGTCCGGGCTGGTGGTGGTAGTATAATGGTGTGGGGGATATTTTCTTGGCACACTTTGGGCCCAACCCATTAGTACCAAATAAGCATCGTGTCAATGCCACAGCCTACCTAAATATTGTTGCTGACCATGTCCATCCCTTTAAGACCACAGTTTACACATCTTCTGATGACTACCTCCAGAAGGATAACGTGCTATGTCATAAAGCACAAATCATCTCAGACTGGTTTTTTGAACATTACAATAAGTTCACTGTACTCAAATGGCATCCACAGGCACCAGATCTCAATCCAATAAAGCACCTTTGGGATGTGGTTGAACAGGAGATTTGCATCTTGTATGTGCATCCAACAAATCTGGAGCAACTGTGTGATGCTATCATGTCAAAATGATCCAAAATGTCTGAGGAATATTTCCAGTACCTTGTTGGATCCACACAAAATCAAGCTGTAACATCATTAGATGTTGATATTTGGCTGACTTTAGGTGGGACGTTGGACATTGACGTCAGCCTGATGCTGAGCTCTGACGTCAACCCGATTTTCATTTCCAAACAATTATTTGGAATTGGAATTACATTTCGCCATGTCTTGATTTAGTTTATTATAATGTGATTTACCTTCTATGTGATATTTGATTGGACAGGAATCACAGGACTGATTTTTCTAATTCCCATAGAAAAGAAAAAATAGTGTCCGCAGGATGAAGGAAAATAGTGGAGTAAGAGTATCAATACTGCACAAAAATGTACTCAAGTGAAAGAAAAAAGAACACATTTTTAAAACTACTTAGTAAATTACAATTTCTGAGAAAAACTACTTGATTACAGTAATTTTATTACTGTATTATTATAAATTTCATATTAAAATAAACTTTTAGTTTGAATGTGATTAATTAGATTAATCTTTTTCCAGCACTAATATTAAATATGTAGTTTTTTAGATGCAACTATTGTTTTAGAATGATTATTCAATGACTCATTCATTGTTCCTGAATTTATATCTAAACGAATCTGTTAAACGTATAAAAATTATAGTAACTTTTTACCAAATACTGGTGTAGCAATGTAAAGTGTCCTTTTACAATTGATGTACTGAACAAATCTTTTTTACATGGCCATCGGCTCCTATTTTCTGCAGCCTATAAATCACAAACTATAATTGACAGTTTTCACTTCTGTTTTTACTACAAATACAACTGCAGTTCCAAAACCTTTGCAAAATCAGACTCTCATAAGCTCGGTGTACTCTGCGTACATATTAAAATAGCATCGCTCTTCTATTCATTTGAACCTCTCTCTCTTTCGCATTTCAGTCTTCCTCAGACAGACATGCTGGGTTATTCCACCAACCACTTCCATCCAACCGGGAGATGTATTGCTGTCATTCTGTCTGCTCTTTCATCTCTGAAGCCTTAGCGGTCTAGCTCTAGCCCTAAACTGTCTGAACCCGTGTGGTTTTTGATGAGGTCTTTATGGGTGCTGACCATAAAAAGTTCATCAAAGCAATGAGGTGGGAAAAGCGAGTACGGCGAGTAGAGAGGACAAGAGAGGTGTGGAAGAATGATGGAGAACGTGCAGACAAAGAAACCACAGAAAGAGAAGACAGGTTGAGAGAAAGACGGAGAGACTGACAGACCGATAAAATACATAGATACAGATTGATATGGAAAAAGAGCAAGGCAGAGGGAGCTGAGGGGTAGTATTTAGCCCCCGTGGAGGCAGTAAAACAGCAGGTGAGTGCCATCATTAGGCCAGGCAGATGAGGCGAGGATCTCAGTATGACCATCTCTCTCTCTGCCGCCCAGTCTAGCATACAAAATGGCTGCCGAGGGGCTGCTTAGGGGGAAGGGCAGAGCATCCAGCCCTTACCAGTCCCATCACACAATCCCTGCCCTCCTCTGGGGCAAAATGTCCCAACGGTGTGCCCATCTATTAGTGTAAATGCTCCTCATGTCTTGGCGAGGGTAATCTGTGTTTACGCTTGGGTGGAGTGTAATTAAGGTAGTTTGAGTGTCAGCTTGTTCTGAGTTCTTACGTGCCTAGTTTGTTCACGGATTCAGCATGATGCAGATTTGGAGAGAGCCCAGTGCAGATTTTAATGATGGATTTTATGTTTTTTAATCATTAAAGGGATAGTTTACCCAAAACGGAAGATTCTGTTATTATTTGCTCACTCTTTACTTGTTCCAAATCTATTTGAGTTTCACTCAAAAAGCTATTTTTGCTGTTTGTTCAAACTACTTATTTCAAATGAGCTGAAACAACACAATTCCTGAGTTTTTTTGGGATTTGTTTTGTTCAATCAACCTAAAAAAAACTATTAAGCTAACTAAAATGATTTGTATTGAGATGACTTAAGGCATTCTGAGTTTCACACAATTTCTTCATGTTGTCCCAACTCAAATTGATAAAGTAAACTTAATTGATTTTACAAATTTAAGTGGACTGAAAATAAAACAATTAAGTTGTCCCACCAAAAACTCAAGAATTGTATTGATTTAGCTCATTTTAAGTAGTTTGAACAAGCAGCAAAAATCCTTTTTTAATGTTCTTCCTTCTGTTGTATTTTGACAATGTTTTTGAAGAAAGCTGGAAACCTGTAACCATTGACTTTCATATTTGCTTTGGAAGTCAATGGTTAGATGTTTTTAGCTTTCTTCTAAATAACTTCTTTAGTGTGAGTAAACGATGAGTACTTTTTTTGGGGGTGGGGGTAAACTCTCCTCTTAAAAGTGTTTCCGATTATAGAAATCAATATATATTTGTTTAGGGGGAAATTTGTTTAGGTTTTGTGGTGTTTACATGGAATTTTTAATTTGTATTTTTTTACAACATAAGGATTAAAATTTGTAATGTTGCAATGTAATTTTGGCTTGGTTTGTAATATTTCTGGATCGCTATATAAATTGATAAATTTGAGCAGGATTTAAGGCATCATTTGTAGTTTTGTTTTGGATAGTTGGTGGTGCAGTGGGTAGCACGATCGCTTCATATACATATTTTGCTCAAAACATTATCTTAATATTTCTCAATATTTGGGCAATATTGTCGTCTGCGGCGACCCCTAAAATGAATGAATATGATTGAATGAATGAAACACTATGGTGTGCCATTGTGCTTCTCAAGAAAATAAATTAGGTAATTAATTTAAAAATGCATAGACATATGTAATTATTTATTTCTATTTTTGTTAATAAGATATAAAGAATAAAAAAATATTCTTGAATAAGCATCTTTTAACAACTTCTAGACAATCATGGAACAAATTTAGCTGTGTCTTAAAAAGAATGATAACACTTTAGAACATAGATCTCAGACTCGATTTCTGGAGGGCTGGAGCTCTTCACAGTTTTGCTTTGACCCTAATGAAACACAGCTGATCTAACTAATCAAGGTGTTCAAGACTACTAGACACTATTAAGCAGGTGTGAGTTGGAGGTGGTTGGAGATAAACTATGCAGAGCTGCAGCCCTCCAGGAATTGAGTTTAAGACCATTGGTTTAGAATAATGGTTCATTAGTTAATGTTAGTTAATGTATATACTAACATTAACTAAGTATGAATAGTCTTATAAATAATGTATTAATCATAGTTCAACATTAACTAATGCATTATTAAAATCCAATGTGTTAACATTAGTTAATACATCATGAACTAACATTATTTAACTTAAATTATTTTAACTAATTTTAACAAAGTAGAATAAATAGTATAATAAATGTGTTACTAATTGTTTGTTCATGTTAGTGAATACATTAACAGCATTAACTAATGGACCATTAATCTAAAGAAATACGTGTTACCAAAGCAATTATAAAATATATCTTTAAAAGAAAAATATTTATTTAAAATAGCAATTATATTTCACAATATTACTAGTTTTAACATACAGTTGAAGTCAGAATTATTAGCCCCCCCTAAATTATTAGGCCTTCTTTTTTATTTTTCCCCTCAATTTCTGTTTAACAGAGAGAAGATTTTGTCACCACATTTCTAAACCTAATAGTTTTAATAATCATTTCTAATAACTGATTTATTTTATCTTTGCCATAATAACAGTACATATTATTGTACTAGATATCTTTCAGGATGCTTCTATACAGCTCAAAGTAACATTTAAAGGCTTAACTAGGTTAATTAGGTTATCTAGGCAGGATAGGATAATTAGGCAAGTTATTGTATAACAACAGTTTGTTCTGTAGACTATAAAAAAATTGTAAGTAAATAATAATTTTGACCTTAAAATGTTTCTTTTTTAATAAAAAACTGCTTTTATTCGGAAATAAAACAAATAAGACTTTCTCTAGAGGAAAAAAATATTATCAGACATACTGTAAAACTTTCTGTACTCTGTTAAATATCATTTGGGAAATATTTAAAAAAGAAATAAAATTCAAAGAGGGCAAATAATTCTGACTTCTACTGTATGTTGATCAAATAGCCATGGGAGGTTACACTGAATACTGACTTTAGCCAGAAGAAATGTTGTTTTCCTCCTTGTATATTAATGCAGAAACCAAAACATACTGTAAATATACAGTGGATGGTCATTAAAACATTCCTAAAGCAGGCCTAAGACACAGGAGGCCTTTTGCACTGAACATTTTTAAAATGTAACATGATTCATATGGTAAAATGCAGTCTGTGTATTCACTGTGCTCTAACCTTGAAGTGAAAACATACCGACCTGGATTGAAGAAGTCACACGATTCCTGACATTTGAGCGTTGCTGAGCTAGCACTTTAAGTGCCATAGCCTGAGCTCACAGATGCTAATTACCCTACACACATGTAGAGGATGCAGAATTAAAGCACATTTAATCTATAACAAACATGGTGAGCCAGGAAAACAAACAAACTAATTCCTGTGATGAGGTTTTCACTGTAACTCAAAGCGTGCACAGTTAGCGCCTCAGTGCTAACGCAGTGTAGCATGTTGTTAGTTAAACGTGCTAATGCACAGCACCCACCACACTCTCTTTCTCTTTTTTTTAATCTGCGCACTTGATACCCCCCAGGCTGCACGAGGACACATTAGCAAGATTTATATTTTCCTAAAAAATAAGAGTGAGTGGCGTTCCGTAATATCCTTTTATGACAATAATCAAGACACAATCATCAAAACCGTAGCGAAGTGATGTTGTTCCAGCCCCTGAAGGCAAGGGCTCGACTCAGATGCGCGGCAATGGCTGTGACGGTGGACGTGGAAAGTCTGTCCGCTTTTTTTCTCTCTTTCTCATTCCGTTCCTGCCATCTCCCAACGGGCAATGCCATCCATGCCATCTCACGTCGCAGTTAATCCAGGCCTCGCGATGAGAATCTTACAGCACGCCAGTTTGATTTGCAAGCTGCCCTATCAAAGAATGCTAATTAAATCGTATTTTTGCATATGCCATGTCTCTTTCATGTACATATGCAAATGGAGCCCCGTTGCCTTTCAGCGCCTGGTAATTAAGTTTATGAAGGACAGCTGTAATACATAATTAACAGAAATGTTTGCAAGCCCGCTCTTTCAGCGGAGAGACGGGAGAGAGCGACGGAAGCGGCTGCGAATGTGTTTGTGCGCAAAGAAGGGGTGCGTGTTGTGCGCCTCGGGTTCCCCCGAAGCCCTGGGATAGCTGACGGTTTGAGTGTGTCAGTCTTCATCACCCCAATGGAAGTCTCTCTCTGGTTACTCTAGGCTACATGCTCATCATCCTGGCAAGGGATAGGCTGAAGACACACTGAATATTTATAACCTTGTCCTGTTTTGTTAGCGTTGGAAAGTGACTGATGGAGAAGTGTGTGTGTGCTCGTGTGGGTTTGGAACAGGCTCGCGGGTTATAGTTGATTTAGCGACTCTGATCCATTATGAGCTAACAAGACGCCGACCTTTGGTAAGCTGAGACCTGTGCGTGTTGACATTCTTTATCAGCTTGCTGTTATTAAGGATGATCAATCCAGTGTGTGATTTTTTCAGTACAGATTCTTTACAAGTAGCTGACAGTGTCCCTCAATAAGCCAAAGCAGCAATTATGATCATCAGAACAGAGAAATATGAGGCAGATATCAGATTCATGAAGAAACCAGGGCCAAACCTAAAGCTCTCGCAGAACGTTCCCGTCTTAAGTGCTCTGCTGGCTGTAATTTCATTTTAGCAAGTCAAGTGCCAACGCTAAAGTCAGCATAAAGCCATAATCATCTGCATCTACAGCTCTGGTATTATTGTATTTTTCAATGTAACAAATGATGATGATGATGATGATGATGATGATGATGATGATTCATTCCTTATTCTGTTTCTATGCTATTTAAAGTCTTATTTAAGTAAGCGCTTTGAGGATTACGGTTTAAACGTGCTATATTAAAGAAAATGTATTATTATTTTTGGCACATTTCTAGAGGACAAGAAAACAGTTGAAAGTTAAAAGTAAAAACAACTTTTAACTATGTAAAATATAGACTATATTAAAGTGAATAAACATATACTCCATATTAAAACACATTATTAATATCAGGTTGGACCCCCTTTTACCTTCATAACTAATCCATCATGCCATAGATTCAACAAGGTACAAATATTCCTCAGAGATTTTGGTCCATATTGACATGATAGCATCACGCAGTTGCTGCAAATTTGTTGGCTGCACATCCATGATGCGAATATCCCATTCAACCACATCCCAAAACGTGCTCTATTGGATTGAGATCTGGGGACTGTGGAGGCCATTTGAGTACAGTGAACTCATTGTCCTGTTCAAGAAACCAGACTGAGATGATTTGCTCTTTATGACAAGGTGCGTTATCCTGCTGAAAGTAGCCATCAGAAGACTGGTCATAATGGTATGGACATGGTCCAATACTCAGGTAGACTGTGGCATTGACACAATGCTCAATTGGTACTAATGGGCTCAAAGTTATATACCCTTAATACAGGGCAGGATCCATGCTTTCAGGTAGTTGATGCCAAATTCTGACCCTACCATCCGAATGGTGAGTCAGAATTTTGGTGAGCCTGTGCAAATTGTAACCTCAGTTTCCTGTACTTAGCTGACAGGAGTGGCACCTGATGTGGTCTTCTGCTGCTTTAGACCATCTGCTTCAAAGTTTGACATGTTGTGTGTTCAGAGATGCTTTTCTGCAAACCTCGGTTGTAACAAGTGGTTATTTGGTTTACTGTTGCCTTTCTATCAGCTTGCACCAGTCTGGTCATTCTCCTCTGAACTTTGGCATCAACAAGACATTTGAGCCCACAAAATTGGCACTTACTGGATATTTGCTCTGTTTCGGACCATTCTAGTAAAACCTAGAGATGGTTGTGCGTGAAAACCATAGTATTTCAGCTTTTTCTGAAGTACTCAAACCAGCCTGTCTGGCACCAACAAATTATGCCACATTCAAAGTCATTTAAATCACCTTTTTTCCCCATTCTGATGCTCGATTTAAACTGCAGCAGATCGTCGTGACCATGTCTACATGCCTAAATGCATTGAGATGCTGCCATGTTATTGGCTGATCAGAAATTTGCGCCAACGAGCAGTTGGACAGGTGTACCTAATAAAGTGGCCAGTGAGTTTAAATTAGTAATATTTAGTCAAACTAAAAAATTAAGTGTAATTGTACACACAAATATTTATAAAAAAAATTATAAAAAAACAAGTAAAACTGTACATACATGCACGCACACATCTAAATTTTAACTAATGCTTTTTTTTGCATAAAATAATAAAAAGGGAAAACATTTCATGTTTCATCTGTTCAAACCCATAATGACTTTTCATAGTTTTTTAATACAACCTTTCTAATTTCTAATATTGTAATTTCATAATCACATTAAATTATGATTTGTTTTAAATGTACGTTTTTCACATTCGATAAAGCATAAAAATTTTAAACAAGTTTAAAAACTTGGATTGCATTTTCCAAAATGCATATTAAGTATTAGAAGGGAATGTGGATGAATAATTTATTGATTTATTTATTTATTCTACTGTTGGGTCACCACATACATTACACAGAATTACAACTTATCAAACTTAACAAATTCAAACACCAAATCTCCTCTTTTCCTCTCTGCATTCGCTGAACCCAGCAAAATAAACATGTGCCATCTCTTTTTATGAGTTCTTTACAAAAACCAAAAACTCTTAAATGCTTTATCAAGGCGTCGCTGTCCAAATCAGTTATAAGTTTAGCAAATAAACAGTGACAATTAGATTAATAATGCATATTGTTTGTGAATGTTTTGGCTTTGAGTGATGTTTGGGAGGATGGTAATTTATTGAAAGTAAATTCATGTAATTGTACTGGGAAGCTTGATGAGGCAAAAGAAGGTGTCAGCATGGTTTCCGTCACCACGAGAAGAAAAAAAAAATCATTAAAGAGAAACGAATGCACATCAAAGCATGGCAGAGAACAAACATTTATGAATGTGTATCATTTAGAGAGAGAGAGAGAGTTTGGATTCACAGGACTTACATGAATGGAACATCAGAAATCAGCTTTGTTGTGTTTATTTTTTGATATTTGTGTCTAACGGGGCGTAAACAACTATTCTGTTCATCAAAACAGTCAATGCAAATTTAATTCTCAAAACTAGAAAAAGAATAGCTGAATTTATTTGGCAGCTTTGGACATATTGACTGAATTGGAGTTCAGGCTGTGGGAATATTTAAAACACTAGACATTTGGATTTATTTCTCTGCCTTTAATGAAGTTGCAACAACATTTGAATGTTTTGAACATGGTCTCGCGGCTCACATGGAGTTAGTTATTGATATACTGGACTTTTTTTTTCTTGTATGATATACTGGTACGTTATAAACCATATTCATCCATGTATTCATCCACTCTGAGGTGAATTCTTAATTTGCCCATATTTTTTTTCTGTTTCAGCTAGGGGAATGATTTCGTGACAAATCTTATTTTTGACATGTTTTAAGAAAATGCTTGGAATAATAATAATAATAACAACAATAATAGTAATAATAATAATAATAATAATAATAATAATAATAATAATAATAATAATAATAATAATAATAATAAAAACTCAACGATACACTTTGTGCAAATTTACTACCCCTTTGTTATGTTAGGGATGAAAACATCCACTAAATTAAACTGCTATAAAAAGGCATCAGATTAATATATATATATATATATATATATATATATATATATATATATATATATATATATATATATATATATATATATATATATATATATATATATATATTTTTTTTTTTTTTTATTATATATAAATCTGTTAATCAATATCAGTTCTGATCAAAACCACTAAATTGCTTAGAAAATTACAGGATTTTAACTCTTTATTGCCAAATTCATAAATTATGTCTCTGATTTGGTAAAACAAACACTCACAATTTGACGTATTTTCAATATAAAAAGTAATTGTGGACTTTTTTACCTTTGAAGATAAAGTATGAAGCACTGAATTTGAAATTCAGTAAATATCAAGAACATTTATTGATAATTTCCTTCAAAATTGAAAATTCCATAATGTGTATGTGTTACCATACATTTTTTGTAAAACTGCAAAAGCCCTTAAATGTGCGTTTGACTTAGTTCATGTGTAAAACGATTGCCACAGGATTTTCACACTAATTATATTTACTTATTATCATTTTTTTTCATGCTGTTAAACACCAAATAAACAGGGGAAAACCAGCCTAATCTTATGATAAAACATAAGTATTTTGCTTTAGATTGTACGAATTCATACGAATTAGCCACTAAATCAAAAAGTTATGAATTGCCGTGAGATTGTGTTGGACAAAACATGATATTGATGCTCTGTAAAAAATATCAAAAATGCCCTGACAGCAAATGAAGAGTTCAAATGCATAAAACCTGTAAATGCCAAATCTATAAACAGGAGTTTGTGAAAAATGCTAATTTTAGAAATAAATATCAAAAGGCATTTTTATAAAATTTGTGAGTATATTTAAAATATATAAGGCTTAAATATATAAAATTTATAGTAGACAACTGTATTTCATTCAATTATACAGTGGTAATACACCAATGTTTTGAAGTATTAACCTCTATAGTATCTTTGTTACACAGACAAAAACACAACCAAATGAACAACCAAACCAGTGCTTGTTCAGCTAAAATATAGTAGAAACTGCAAAATATTTTTATTTATTTTTGATAATCTACTGTATTTTATTCATTTATACAGTGTTAACCAAACCAAAATCTAATTTACATCACCGATGGAAAAAAAACTACATTTATTAACTATAATATTGCTAATTAATAATAATGTCAACAAATACAAATAAATAAAAAAAATAAAAGTGAAGTGTCATAAGGGGAATTCTGAGAGATTCAAACTATATTTATTTATCATATTTCTTACAAGTGAACTTATTTTTACTAACGGTAATGCCAACGGACCCAGCTGAGGCTCGAACCAGCGACCTTCTTGCTGTGAGTGCTACTCACTGCACCACCATGTAAAAAACATACAGTTGAAGTCAGAATTATTAGCCCCCCTGAATTATTAGACCACTTGTTTATTTTTCCCCTAATTTCTGTTTAACTGAGAGAAGATTTTGTCAATACATTTCTAAGCATATTAGTTTTAATAACTCATCTCTAATAGCTGATTTATTTTTATCTTTGCCATGATGACAGTAAATAATATTTTACCTGATATTTCTCAAGACACTTCTATACAACTTAATATGACATTTAAAGGCTAAACTAGGTTAATTAGATTAACTACACTGAAAAAAATTATTCAAAGATGATTCCTTGGATTTACTCAATTTCTTTACGTTAAGAGGTTGTAAACAATTTATTTGGGCTGAATTTAAACAAACACATTAAGTTGAACATTACTAAACTTAATTTGTTTGTTTAAATTCAACACAAACAAATTGTTTGCAACAGTTCTGCATGCAACACTTTTTTCAGTGTAGGCAGGTTAGGGTAATTAGGCAAGTTATTGCATAACGATGGTTTGTTCTTTAAATTATAGAGAAAAAATATAGCTTAAAGGGGCTAATAATTTCGACTTTAAAATGATTAAAAAAAATTAAAAACTGCTTTTATTCTTGCTGAAATAAAACGAATAACACTTTCTCTAGAAGAAAAAATATTATCAGACGTACTGTGAAAATTTCCTTGCTCTGTTAAACAGCCTTTGGAAAATATTTAAAAAAGAAGAAAATAATTTGAAGGGAGCTAATAATTCTAACTTTAACTGTATGTATTGTAATTAGTCATTTCACAAACCCACACAGCTGTTCATTTTTGAAGGGTCTTCTTCTGTGGACTGTCCTCTCTCTCTCTCCTCCACCTCCTCGTTCTCCTCACCGCAGACCTCAATCGATGAGTCTAGTAGCAGGGACGAATCCGTGTCTCTTTACGGCCTGCTCCCAGGGCACTTTTTAAGCCACCGCCATGGGCTGCAGCTTTCAGCGGTTCCACACCAAAACCACTATTTACTGTAATGAAATCAGAGCAGGACTCTATGGATCGTGTGGGCCTTTCTTCCTCTGAATCAGCACTTTCTTGTTCTCCTTTTATTTTGCATCTTTCAAGGTGCATTCACATTCACTCAAAAAATTATGTTGGCTGTTTGTTTGAACTATGTATTTATAAAAAAAACTTATTTAATTATTTCTTATTACTAATTTCTGTTACATATAAATGAGTTGAGTTGGAATGGTGGCTCAGTGGTTAACACTGTTACCTTACAGCAAGAAGGTTAATGGTTAAAGTCCTGGCTGGGTCAGTTGACGTTTCTTTGTGGAGTTTGCATGTTCTCCCCGTGTTTGCATGGGTTTCCTCCTGGTGCTCCAGTTTCTCCACAGTCCAAAGACATGCAACTAATAAACAAAAAAACAAACAAACATATAAATAAATAAATAAAGAAAGAAAGAAAGAAAGAAAGAAAGAAAGTTAGTTTTTCAGTTTCAAAACTGTAAATAAATGTATATGTATTAATAAAGTAATGATTCACACTCATCAAGTAATTGCTTTGTACTGTTTCATTTTTTCTTCTTACATTCTTCGGGTAAGAAGACACAAACGTTTCGGCACAATGCCTTCCTCAGTGTGGATCATAAAGGTTTAGAATGCCTTGAGGCTGAGCAAACAGCACGTAAATATTCATTTTTGGGTGAACTATCCCTTTAAGTCTCATTTTTGACTACACAATTTTAATACCCATTATAGCATTTATTTACATGTTTACTATGGAAGTCAATGGTTACTGTTTTTCAGCTATCTTCTTTTGTGTTTAACAGAATAAAGAAAACCATAAAGGTTTAGAATTGCTTGAGGCAGAGTAAATAGTTTGTAAATATAAATTTTTTGGTGAACTATGCCTTTAAGTTTCAATTTTTGAGTGCATTTTTAACACCACTAATAGAATTTAGGTTTTCAGCTTTCATAAAAATCTTATTTTGAGTCCAATAGAATTAAGAAACTCAATAAGGTTTAGAATTTCTTCAGTGCGAGTTTATAAATAATGAGTAAATATTGTCCTCTAAGTAAGAGGTCTCATTTTTGACTACATTTTTAACACCCATTTATTTATTTAAACTTTTCTCAAATTATCTTCTTTTGTGTTTAACAAAATAAAGAAACACATAAAGGTTTGTAATTCCCTAATTGTGTGTAAATAGTCAGTAAATATTCATTTTTAAGTAAACTATCGCTTTAAGTCTCATTTTTGAGTACTTTTTAACACCCCTAATAGCTTTCTATCAAAGTAAATTGTCTGTGATCCGTGATTAATCGGGCATGTGCGGCGTGTTGCTCGTCCTCCAGCGAGCTCTCTTGACTGACAGCTCTCCTGCCAGCAGCTTCTGATCGGCGTCTGATGAGACAGGACGTTGATTGACAGTTTGCGAGGTTGCTCCTTGTGTGACTGCCTATAACGTTTCACTTCCTTGTTCCCTTTCTCTCTTTCGCTGCCTTTCTTTCTCACTTCCTGTCTCTCTGCTGTCAGAAACGTCATTCGTCTGTCAGCTTGGCTTTTCCTGGCTGTAAATGGAGTTGTGAACGTCTTTTTTTGAGGGTGGCTCAGTGAAAGAAACATTAAATACGGACAAATCTGCAAACAAACTGCTGCGAGGAAGCCGGCTGTTTTCCTTCCCTCTCTCTTTTCATTCCGAACCTTTCCAAATGAATGTTTTTGAGGAAAAGTGTCATGCCGAATGTGACAATTGACTAGGAGTAATAATAAAAAGGCACCATATGGTCTGTGTTTGATAAACATGCATTATTAAGTTGATTGCCGGTGTCAGACGTTAATTTACATTTGTTGTATTGAAAAAGGAATTAGCCTCTGTTAGATCAAAGTGACGAGATGCGACTGAGGTGCTGGAATAAATTGCTTAGATTTTGCTTGTTAAGGAGATGTACTCAATCAGGTCAGGTGTGGATGTGACGTGTGTGGGAAAGTTTACCTCTACTAGTACTACTATCTGCAAGACTTTTCAAATAAAAAAAAAATGTCCTTCAATTAAAGTTTTTTTTTTTTAATATGTTTAAATAGAATGCTTTTTTTTTTTTTTAACCAGAATAGGAGCAATTTACTATATATTTTTAATTAAACTAGGTACAGTATGTATAAACAGGATCTAGATCATTTAAAGCTTTATAGGTAAAATGCTACTATTTATAAAATATATAGGCCTGTCACAATAATCAATAAATCATCTTATCGCACTACACATGGACATCACCTCAATCATTTTTGGTGATGCAGTAGAAATACCCATAATAAACCCATAAATAAAAAAACTATTCTAGCAACATTTTAGATAATTACACAAACTTTCTATAGGAGGCGTCCGTATGGTTAAAAACATCATAGTATTGACTTTAGTATATGTTCATGGGTGTTTGACAACTAAAAATAGATTTAGTACACTCTCAGAAACAAAGGTACGCGAGCTGTCACTGGGGTGGATATTTTAGGTACAAACTTGTACCTTTTGAAAAGGTACCACCCCAATGAGCTTGCGTACCTTTAATTTTGAGAATGTAGCAGATATCGCAGCCTATATATATATGTATGTATGTATGTATATTATTATTATTATTTTTTTTAAAGAATATCTTATTGTTTTTCCTCCCAAAAATCTTTTTTTATTTGGCTGAGAAAAAAATATAGACAATACAAGATACAATATAATGACAAAAGAAATTAAAAATTAATAATACATTGTACTTAATAATTAATAATTTAATAATTAATAATTTTGTATATATATATATATATATATATATATATATATATATATATATATATATATATATATATATATATATATATATATATATATACACACACACATTTGAAGTCAGAAGTATTAGCGCACCTTTGAATTTTTCTTTTAAAAAAAATTCCCAAATGATGTTTAACAGAGCAGAGGAATTTTCACAGTATGTCTGATAATAATTTTTCCTCTGGAGAAAGTTTTATTTGTTTTGTTTCAGCTAGAATAAAAGCAGTTTTTAATTTTTTAATAACTACTTTAAGGTTAAAATTATTAGCCCATTTAAGCTATATTTTTTTTCAATAGTCTACAGAACAAACCATTATTACACAATAATTTGCCTAATTATCCTAACCTAATTAACCTAGTTAAGCCTTTAAATGTCACTTTAAGCCTTTGTAGAGGTTTCTTGAAAAATACCTAGTCAAATATTATTTACTGGCATCATTATGAAAAAGATAAATTGAATTAGAAATGATTATTAGAAATGAGTTATTAAAACTTTTATGTTTAGAAATGTGTTAAAAAAATCTTCCTTTTGTTAAACAGACATTGGTGGAAAAAATAAACTAGGGGGCTAATAATTCTGATATAATGGGTATATACAGTCCTAGAAAACGTGGCCTTAAAAAGACAGCAGACATTTTGTGTCTAAATTGGAAGAAGCATATATTACACATGCAAAATGTCATAAAACAATATACTGTATAATTTTACCAGCACAACAAATGATTGCTGAGGATATCATACAAGAAGATGAATGGTTTCACAAGTGCGGTAATATGCGTATGTGTGCGTGTGTCAGTCTTTTCGGAAACCAGACAGTGGGCACCACATGGCTTCCCCGACAGTCATCAGAGTTAGATGAGGCCAATTCATCATCAGTCTCCATGAGTGTGTGTGTGTGTGTGTGTGTGTGTGTGTGTGTGTGTGTGTGTGTGTGTGTGTGTGTGTGTGTGTGTGTGTGTGTGTGTGTGTGTGTGTGTGTGTGTGTGGTACATCATTACCAATGTGATGGAATAAGCCTCTAGCACACAACAACCAGCCTAACACTCAATCCACTCTGAACTCTTTGCTCTAGACTGTTCTGCAAAAAACATACTGTATTTCAGTCATATGATGACAAAATGTAGGCATGTCGAAATTTGAAAAAGTTAAGGGGGACAATACTGTTCACTTACAGACAGTTTTCTAGTACCTCATTAAAAACATGAGTAATTCAGTGCTTACCAAACACAGGTTACCTCTCTTTTTTAAATTTTGAGAAAAAATGATTCTATATATCTCTTTGTGTAAGAACTGTTCTCAGAATGAGAGAGCACAAACATCTTTCAGTGCTTCAGACCACCGAATGAAACTGACATCATAAGTTTAAATGAAAGCGTGGTACAGCAACCTAGTTGATGCATGATTTAGTGACACATAGTACTAATTTTATAGAATTAGATGAAAATATATAAAAATATATAACAGATGATATCAAGTTTTCTCCAAAAATAATGTTTTTTGTATTTAGATATATTTTGTCTGGACAATAATAACTTAAAGACTCCCTTTTGACTGTTTCTTTCTACTAAATCTCAAATTCAGCTTCAATTAGCATGAAGTAATTCTAGATTTTTTGTGTGTTTTTGCTGTAATACATTAAGAAAACATTTGCATTCTTGCTTTTTGGTCAACTACAATGGCGGAAAATCTATAGCCCGTTATCCAGTAGCTACTTATGGTGATTTACACCTACCTAACTTTAAATAACAATAACAGTCAGAGGCACTTTTGCAAAAACAACCTTTCCAAACTAAAAAGTAACAGTTTCTGAATAATTTGGTCTATATTCTCAGCTTAAATGTCTTTGTAAGATCTATAGTTTATAATGATCAAAACAAAAAATATATATACAAGACCGAGAACATCAACAACAATACACACACACACACACACACACACACACACACACACACACACACACACACACACACACACACACACACACACACACACGCACACGCAGAGTTGTAGTCAGAGTTATTAGTCCTCCTGAAATATTAGCCCCACTGTTTGTCCCCCCACATTTCTGTTTAACAGAGAGAAAAAAATTTTCAACAGATTTCTAAACATAATAGTTTGCTCTGTAGACTATCATCAAAAAAATATATGCTTAAAGGGGCTAATAATTTTGACCTTAAAATGGTTTAAAAACAATTAAAACTGCTTTTTATTCTGGCCAAAATAAAACAAATAAGACTTTCTCCAGAAGAAAAAAATATATATTTTCAGATATACTGTAAAAATATCCTTGCTCTGTTAAACATAATTTGGGAAATATTTAAAAAAGAACAAAAAAATAAAAATAAAATCTTAATTCTGACAAACTGTACACACACACACACACACACACACACACACACACACACACACACACACACACATATGTATATACATATATATATATATATATATATATATATATATATATATATATATATATATATATATATATATATATATATATATAAAGTTGAAAAAAAGGAGAAACAAAAATGTACACCAAATACAATACAATACAGCACCTGCAATCCTAAACTCACTTATTTTCACAGTTTTTTTAAATGCAGGAATACCTCGAAAATACCTTTTTTATATCAATAATTTGTCTTGTTTCTAGTCCAAATAACTACAATTTTAAATCAAGAAGCTTTTTTACTAGGTAAAAAGGTAGGCGTGCTCCACCCACTGTATTTTTGTTTTTCTGTTATCTCAGTGTAGGTTAGGTAGTGTGTCTGAAATACAAAGATTTTTTCTTCCATATTGATATAGTTTTCTTTTATGTAGTTAAGGGAGAATTTGGACCAATAAGGTTGATTTGATTTATTTATTTCTATTGTTGGGACGCCGCCTGTGTCTCCTCTCTCTAACTGTCCCATCTTAAGTATATTTTTGTAAATATTTATTGTTCTTTATACAGTATGTACATATTATTGCACCTAATATCAAATCTTTTTTTTTTTAAAAACTTAATTGCATTTAGTCTTAATATTTTGTCCCTCACTTGTTGATATTGTATGCTTGCTTATGTGTTTCATTTAAAAGTATTGACTGACTGACTTGACTGACATCTTTAAGATTGTAACACAAGCAAACAACACTGTCTAGTTTTCAGAAATGAGTGAAAATGTAGTGAGTTCTTCCATAAAATCAGTAAAATAATCTGCCAATGGGGTAAGCAAAATAATCTTGTTTTCACTTTGAAATAAGATTGGTTTGCTTACCCCATTGGCACTTTATTTAGCTTGTTTTAAAAGAAAACTGAGTTCACTTTGTCAAATTAATTCTGAAACAGAGACAATATTTTTTACTTGTCTAGAAACTGCTTCTCGATTTAACAATTTTTAGATATCTGGACTATAGAAACAAGTAAGAAAAGTAAGAAAAGCATTTTTTCTTGCATTGAAAATGTTCTGGAAAATGTATTTCCCCAAGTGCTGTAACTGTCATCTAATAATGCTGTCGTGGAAAGCCTCTCTCCGTCTCTCTTACTCATCTGCTGGTGAACACACACTCGTACACACAAAAATGGCACGGAGCCATACTGTCTGTGTTAGGATGTGTTAACATGATTTGGTGAAAACAAGTACACAAGCAGCAGGCAATGGAGCAGACATTGATTGACATTGAACTGCTCTCTTATTTACTGCTGGGGTTTCTCATCCTCGGCTGACAGATTAGAAAGTGCTGTCTGTAAGCTGGATCCAGGCCTCTTTTTTTTTCTCCCCCCCTCGTCTAATTCTATTTCAACTGTAAAACATGGTGTCATCATTTTCTGACAGTCCTCGAGACAGAATTTATCTCATCATTAATTAAAGCTCGTATTTCTTACACGCCGGCTCTTAATTAGTGAGAGGTCATTGGGGAGGGCTTATTAAGTGGAACAAATTCAACCGACGTTAAGAGAAGAGTTCTCTCTCATTCTCTTTTCACTCTTTCGCACACACACAGACACACATGACTGATAAAAAACGAGGGATTCAGTAAAAATGAATTGCGCTTATTGATGGCACACATAGTCTGGGCTTTTTTGTGACTTTTTTTGTGTTACATCCTTACGCCAGTACGTGGCGACAGGAGTTGTCTTGAAAAGCGATCCATTTATTTATTATTTTAACTGATTATTAAACAAAAATGTGCCTTGTGACACTCTTCTCCAGGGTTCTTATAGGATAGTAAAGATATACAGCTCAGCACATAAACCTTTTTTTATATGTGGGTTATTCTCGAATTGCGAGTGCATTTTGCAACTCCAAGACTATATTTCAAAAAAAAAAAAAAAAAAAAAAAAAAAAAAACCTTTAATGAAACCGTTTTAAATACTAACACAAATTATATAGAGTTACATCTAAAATAAATGTTTTGATGTGTACTTAGGGACAATTTGTCCGGACAATATTATACTGACAATATTAAAACGTGACTATAAACTCCCACTTTATCTATTTTTGACTGTCAAGCTCCCTGAATCACCCAAACTGTTTCAATTATCTTCAGTTTTTGTGTTTACTCTCTTAAGTAAATAAATATTTGAAAGAATTGAATATTTTGTGTCTCCCTATGTTGTAGTAAACTCTGTTGAATCAGTTATAAAAGCGAATTTTCTGATGAAAAAAGCATGAGACTTGAAGAGATGTCATAACCACTGGCAGGAAACCCTGTGCTCAGTTGTAATTTAATGATTGCAGTGCTTCCTCTAGGATTTTTTCCAACTGTGGCAGCAGGTCTTTTACACAAATCTACAGTACAAACTATATGGTGTAATATCAATGACAAATGGAAAAATGTCGTGAGCACAGTAACATGGATATATACATTAGATGTCTCCTACCCTGTTGTTGTCTATTGGAAACAATTTGTCTATAGATTCGCCATTTTCATACTGTGTAGCGCTCCATTGTAAAATAATGCGAGACCATGGTGCCAGCAAAAATACACAAATATGCATATATCCATGATCGGGAGTTTTCCCGGTGGTCATTATGCAAATACTTTTTTCAAATTACGGAAATCATAACTTTCCATCACTTTTCTATACTGATAGATAAGTGACTGCACGGGCATTCCTGACATGGAAATGTGTTATCCCTTCTCCCTGTTAAATTTGATCTATTCCGTGTCCTGAAACACACCTCCTTTCCTGCTTTCACTCCTCATACTGATGAAGGGAGCGATTCATTTGTGACGACTCGTTCACTGAGCCGACAATAATACAAGTTTCTGGCACCACAGCGTCTCGTTGTCATATTTCATTTACATTGTTTGCTTATTTTATTCAACAAAACTACCATAATCTTAGTATTTAGTGCAAGTTTGAGCTACTTTGCTTTATGGTGAATGCAGTAAATGACTTTATTATCATCAATAACGCTATTTGTTTTGCAGAAAAGTTCATAACATATAAAAGCGTAAAAAACTAAATCTTATGAGATGTTGTGCCTTTGTGCTTTGATTTTTTTGTTTGCTCGTTACTTCACCCGTACACAGTGCTAAAGTCCTGCACGTTGGCAAACTGTCTTGACTAGTGCGGTTGAATGACACTTCTCCTGGAAGCACTGTACAACTGTGGCAGCGGTATTGACGCATGCTCGGGGTCCGTATGTGATATCTAGTGTATATATCTATGGCACAGTATTACAAGTCGAGATCGCATTTATGTAATACGAGCATGCGTATCTCTTTGCTTGCGCGCTGATTTCCTCTGCTCGTGCACAAAACTTCTTGCATGCTCCCTCATACACTGCTCAAGTGCAGATGTTCTTGTGTGCTCTCAAATAAACGCTGCTGAAGTGCGATTTAGTGCGTTTATGTAACGAGTTTGTCTCCAACATTTATAAGATTTGCTAGGAATATTTATGAATGTCTCCATTAGAATGCCTCCTGAAGTAAAGTGCAACAGCTAGAAACTCCAGCAAGATAAAGTCATTGTATGCAGAACTATAGACTTTTTTCTATAAATAAAGTATAATTATAGAAACTGTGTACATTATAACTGAAAGCTACATCGTGTTTACTGGCCTCACGTATCACCTCAGTCAGTCAGCACGTAACCTTTAAGGATTAAACAAATAGCGCACAGCTCTAATACAGTTACAGAAAAGTTTGCGCTGTTATAATTTACTTACCTTTTAATATGTTTTGGTGCGATTATAACACACTATTAATAAAATAACAACAATGTCTATGGGCTCTATTTTGACGGTCCATGCGCAGAGCGCAAAACGCAGGGCGCAAACGCTTTCAGGGCGTGTCAGGACGCGTTTTTGCTGATTTAAGGACGGGAAATCTGCCTTGCGCCATGGCACATAGTCTAAAAAGGTTGACTTTATTTTCTTAATGAGTTATAGGTGTGTTTTGAGAATAAACCAATTAGAGTCTCATCTCCCATTCCCTTTAAAAGCAGCTGCGTCGCGCCAAAAGCGCATTCGCTATTTACTGGACGCGAAGTAATTCTAAGTGGAAAAAATGAGCATTTCACAAGCAAACAGTTAACAGTTTTTTATCAGAAAACTGTTAAACAGAGCATCTACTGCGTGAGAATGAGAGATAATGGAACTACTTTCACATTCGCTCTTGGATAGGGAAACCTTTACGCACAGACATCAATTAGTCAAATAAAAACTTTTGTTTGTTAAGCGCAAATATTTGTTTCAAAACTATTTCTAAATTCAGTTCTAATTTCCAGCAAACAAATAAATGAATAATAATAACAAAATGTGCTCAAAAACCTGAGTTATATCCTAAAACACATGCTGTGCCCCATATGGTCTAAAACCTGACAGGTGGGCAAATCTAAGCTTGTTTTTAATAAAACAAATATAAATATGGATATAATAAATAATACTGCTAATAATAATAACATTATACAAAAGCAAATTGTTATGAATGAACTGAAAAAGCCTCCCGAGATGAAGACATAAAAGCAGTAATTTTTCATATTTATGTAGGCTAGAAAATAATATGTTTTGTAATATTTTAATCCTTTATATTTATATCCTATGTCTATTCTTATTATATCCTATATATATCCTTAATATTTTTTTTTTTTTCATATGTAAAGATATTTGACTATTGCTCTCTTGTGCGTATTAAGCAGTGCGTAAGCGAGGCGCAACTCTGCGCCGGAGTTTAGACCGGGTTAGTTTTGGTCTAATGAAAAATCTATTATAGTTTCTCAAAATAGCAACACGCCAGCAGTGCGCTTCAGAACGCCTTCCTTTTTAGACCAGAACGCCTATGGGCGCACAAATGAGCGCTAATGCATTTGCTATTTAAACAGCGTAGCGCAACGCCTCAAAACGACTCTTGCGCCAAGCTGAAACTACCAAAAGACTATTGCGCCGCACCTTGCGCCACACTGCGCCGGGTGTATGATAGGGCCCTAAATTTTTTAAATGAGAAGCTGTAATGTAGCCGTGGCGGGATAAATTTTGGGTGTGTTTTTGCTGTGCTACTCACTGCGTCACCGTGTCACCCCTCTTACAACTTTTCCAATTTATTTTCATTGAAAGCAACAGATAAACAAGCTTAATTTTTGATCAAATTATTTAAATTTCAACATTCCTGGTCAACACAAAAATGCCCAAAAAACTTTGTTAAACATGTAGACACAACATTTTAGTGAATATTGTTATTGATATATATTTTCATGTAATCAATAGTTATTCACAATTCTTAGTATACTTTATATGACAGAAAAAGTGCAGTGTGCTGAACAAATGGTGATTTTTTTTTTTTTACAGTATATCTGTTCTGTTTTAAACATTTCAATTTCACTTAAAATAAAAACTTTTTGCATTTCAGCAGTTATCTTATTTTTTATTTTATTTTTTTTATTGACCCTCATGCTTGAAAAGTGAATACATACTAATACATTATTATTAACCATTGCAGACATTATGATATAGTACCATATATATTAAATACCATGTACTGAACTATAGTACTTTAATTTAATTTTATTAAAAAAATATTATTTTTGGACAATTTTAATTAATTTACTCACATATCTCATAACCTGCCTTAAGAGTTATTTAATTCATCAATCGATTCTTTTTAAATATTGAATCATTGAGAAGCGAAACAAACACTCAATTCATAACTTTTTGGATTTAGTAGCTAATTTGTATGAATTTTTACAATCTGATTTATACATTTAAGTAAACAATTTACAACCCTCAATTTAAATCTTTCAAATTGGCCACTGTTTTTAAAAATAGTTAATGTTTTCTCATTAGATTGTGCATGCAAGGCAGTGGTGTGTTTATTAAAAGCATTGTTGGCCAACTATGGTGGCAAGTTCCATTTAACTCTATGCTTTGACAGTTTAGAAACATGTAACTTCCATTCCTTTGTCAATCATTGAATTATTCACTCAACCGATGAGATATTGATCATCTTGCTCCATGCATTTCTTTCTGGAACTATTTCTGTTGGCAACTGTGAACGACTGCAAACAAAAAAACTGAATATATCTTGTCTAAAATGTACATTTTTGTTATTTTTCACTTATTTGACTGTCAGAGGGTATATTTACTTGTGTAACTCATAAACTGCCTTTTGAGGCCGTACTCACACTAGGTACAGTTGCCTCGAACCGGGCCAAAGCACGCTTGTCCCCCCTCCCGTCTCCCCCGACGGCCCAACACAAACGGGCTTCGGCATGCTTACCTCATTGCTGCTGTGCTGTTCAGTGAGAAGCACTCTTACTCAGCAGCACAATGGAGATTTCTCTAGTTATATTGTTTCAGTCGTTTGATATGCAGTGACATGGAGTCAAATATTTCGCCAAACAGTCCTTAGGGATGCGGGGACACGCAGTCAGATATTTCGCCAAACAGATCCGCCACTTTTGGCGCTCATAAACAGTCATAAAGCTCTCGTGCTGCAGGAATGAGGAGGTCTGCTGAAGGTGCGCAGCTGTCGTGCAGTGAGAGATTTGCGTCTTTAATAAACAATGGCAATTTTGCGTTCACTGAACAGTAAGAATGATTAATAAATCCTTATGAAACAGTCCCTTAAAAGTCACGTCTCGCTTTCAGTTTCGGGCTTTGGCGCGTTTTGCACTCACACACAAGCTTACCGTGCCAAGGCCCAAGTGAACCGCGCTCTGGCCCACCTCTTCCAACCGGGCCAGGGCCGGCCAAGTGAACCGTGCTTGAGCCCGATTCAGCGCATTCACACTTCTCAAACGATCCGGGAAGCGGGCCTGGGCACGGTACGGATGGCATAGTGTGAGTAGGCCCTGAGTCATTTAATTCATCAATTGATTCGTTCAGAATAGTGATTCATTGAGGAGCAAAACAAACACAATCTCATGCCAATTAATGTTGTGTCGCGCCATGGCGCATTTGCTATTTACATGATGGACTTTGTAAGTGGAAAAACTGAGCACTTCACTAGAGACAAAACTGGTAAACACAGCATCTGTAGCCCGAGAATGAGAGAATGAGCCTCCTCATTCTTCACTTTCACTCTCTACTGTGGATAAGGAATCATGTCGTAAGCACAGACATCCATTAGCCTACATGATTAATTTTGTTTGCTAAGAGTAAAGATTTGTTTCAAAACTATTTCTAAATTCAGTTCTAATTTCCAGCAAACAAATAAATGAACAATAATAACAAAGTGTGGTCAAAAAACTAAGTTATATCCTAAAACACATGCTATGCCCCATATGGTCCAAAACAGGTGGGCAAATCTAAATAATAAAACAATAATAAATTTGTTTTAATAAAACAAATATAAAACTGCATATAATAAATAATGCTACTACTAATAATAACATTATACAAAAGCAAGTTTTCATGAATAAACTAAAAAAGTCCCCCGAGATGAAGAACGCATGAAGACAGTGGATTTTATATTCATGTAGAAAATAATAATTTTTGTAATATTTTATTTATTTGTAATATTTATTTTTTTCACTTCTAAAGATATTTGCGTATTGCTGTACATCCTGTGTGTATTAATTGAGGTGCACAACTGACGCTGTCTGTGCTGGACCTTCTGTTAGCTGGTCTATTAAACAGTCTAATTTAGATCCTCAAGATAGCAACGCGCCAGCAATGCGCCATAACACACCTCCTTTTTTAGACCGTCACGCCTATGGGCGCACATGAGCGCAAATGCATTTGCTATTTAAACAGCGTGGTGCAATACATCAAAACGACACTTGCGTCAAGCTGAAACTAGCAAACAACATTTGCGTCACGCCGTCACGCCAGGTGTATGATAGGGCTCAATGACTTTTGTGTAGAAATGGCATTATCACTAACCCTATTCTTAGTATTTAGTGAATCAGAAGCACGTTTCACAGTGAAACAGTGCAAATGTGTCAAACTGGTGAATTTGTGCACACAGATGATTGATAACTCCACAGGCGTGAGCTGTACACTGGGAGGGCTCGAGCAGAGAGTGGGGACACGGGACGGCGATCGGAAACATATGCTGTTATAGGAGAGGAGACAGATTACAGAAGAGGCCATGTCACAGATGCTGGTTTATCATGCCATCCTTTCTCTTTCTCTCACTCGATTCTCATTCCCCCCCCTCACCTGGTATTTTTAGTTGAACCACTGACGTTTTTGTCAGAGAGAGAGAGATGCTGGAAAGAAATGATTACATAGGCTGGAGTCTCCACGCATTGGATGGGGATAGAGAGAGATAGAGACTCGTCCCCGGTGATTCGGGTGACACTGTTTTGCATTATCATAATTCAAAAAGACAGAATGGGTTTGGCTTGTCGTGAAGACAACAGCTGTTTTGCTCCACTGTGACATTCGTTGCCAAATTTCTTCGCGCTGCTTTTGGAGGGGTGAAGCGCATGTTCACCGCTGACCTGCCGCTGGGTTTGGCACACTTCGGCCCACACCGGGAAGGAACACCGTGAAAGCCAGCAGGAGACACATCTTGTCAGTAAAAGAAAGAAAGAAAGAAATAGAGATGGAAAAGCAAGTCTTTTCCATTGTGACACATCTGGTACACAGGATCATATTCGCCCTCTCTTCCCCTCAAAGAAGAAAAGAGCACGATTGAGAAAGTGCAGTGTCTCCATAACTGTGTAATGATGGCGGAAAGTTTGCGTTTGATTGACAGCGTTGGCCTTGTCTTAATTGGACATAATTTGGTGCAATTTTGCGAGGTCCCTTTGACTGACCAAATAATAACAGTGGAATGGACTCGGCGCTGTTTTCATAAGTAATAGTCAAAAGACCCCCACACATCATTAGTTCCATTTTCACATTACAAAAATAAGCCTTTTGAACTAATACGCCCTTCAAAAGCAGCCTAAACGAACGTGGTGGGTACAAACTACAAGGTGATAACCTCAAAGATGCAACATGGCAAATCGAAAAGACGACTTAAGACATGTGTACACCAGTTTCTTTTCAGTTAAAATGTATGGGAATTTAAAACGTAAACTTTTGAGAATCAACACACTGGTTGGGCTATGCATTTTGATTTATTTCCTACAGATCAAGATGAGTCAGGTTTATTTTGTTTTATTAGTAAAAATAAAGACTGTCATACTGTAAATTGTACCATATGAAGTAAAAGGTTATACAATAGTTTATCAAAAAAAGAAGACATCTTTACACTACACTGTAAAAAATGCTGGGTTTCACACAATTCCTTCATGTTGTTCCAACACAAATCTATTAAGTTATCTTAATCGTTTTTACAAATTTAAGTAGAATAAAGATAAAAAAACTTTAAAAATTGTGTTTTCAACTCATTTTGAATAAGATTAAACAAGTAGCAAAAGTCTTTTTTTTGTGCATCCTTTAAACTAATTGTTAGCAAGTAGTTAAAAAATAAATAAATACAATTTAACCTGATCAGTTTTTTTTGTTTTGAGAAGGGCAGGTCAGATATATTTATTTATTAGATTTTTTTGTTAGCATTTTTGATGTTTTATTTATATTTTTATATTTTATATTTGTGTACATATAAACAAAAATGAAAAAATTAGGACAACATCAGGGGTTCGTTCTTTGTACCGCACTTAAATGATCTAAAATGATTTTGTAGATCTTGGATCTTTTAATCTTGATACCTGATTTCTGGCTAATTTGGTTTTTCACACTTTACAAGTTCATGAATCAGATTTAATTTCTGGATAAACTGATCTGAGATCGCTGCGTGTGTTGTGAAGGACAGATCTATCGATCCTCGAAATCATGATCAGCAATGCAACGATTGGCTGACGGCACATGCAGCAGGGTAATGACATCAACATTACATACAGTAAAATTCGCAGTAAACAGTTTGTTAAAAATGAAACGCGATAACTTTACACATTTGTCGTGGGCTTGCACACTTTCATGTGTCAAGAGTATTTAGCAATTTATTTAGTTTTACTTTTAGAGCGAGTTTTCTTTGTTATAGTAGCCTAGGCCTATTCAAGTTTCCTAATAAATGGCTGTTTAAATAAATTTTGCATTAAAAAAGCATTTTGAAATTGGTAAAGATGTCTGCCACTTTTGCAGAGCATCAAATCACCAGCATATTAGCTGTCAAAACACGTGTATGACTGCATAAATGATCCTTTCCCTAAAAAAAAGGGAATATTGGCCATATCCATTATCATACAAAAATTGTATTAAAGCTGCGTCGGTACCTTAAAGTAGTACGCATTTGTATCTAAAAAGTCCATATTAATTGATGTACTTTTATTTCGGGGTGTGGATTGTGTAACAGTTTTATTATAAAATTTACATCAAAATTTATATAATTTTTTACTATTTTACTGTTTTCCCCAGTGTTTGTAATCTACAGTTTACTACTATAAGTAAATATCAGCATTTGGTACATACTTTCAGTAGGAATGCTTGAAAAGACCCAATCTAATGCTGTTTATATGAAATAAGCCTGCTCTAGAGCAGGTTTGAGCTTCTGGACCTGTTGCTACGACAGCAACTCTTGTATGACTTTTGAAAAATCCTAGATCGTGTCAAATCGTCAATAACCAAATCCAGCAAATTGAGTGATCCACATACAAAGAACAGACACCATAGAATACAAGCAAAACCTGACAGCATCAGATACATCATTTTGTCCACTTACAATTACATTTGACTTTGGAAGTAATTTATGAAAGGACGTCACATGACAATGAACTTGGACCCGGAACCATTTAAATTGAGTATTATTTTTTCCAAATTAAGCAAATGCAGCACATTTGAGGGGAGATCGCATGGCAATATCCAAAAATAAGATTTATTTTATGAAATTATTAGAATTACCATATATTATCCATAACCTACTGAAAAACAATCGTTGTTAATAGTAATATTGTTAACATGTTAATGATAATCAGCCTTTAGTTTTTTTTTTTTTTTGTGACCCCTGGGGTGATTACATTATATTAAAGACAGCAATAGCGTCAGATGCAGCACATTTATTTTATGGCACCAGGTTAAACTTTCTGACACCTTTACAGCACTCATTTACATAAAAAAAAATGCAACTTAACATGGAGGCTGTTCTCCAAGTGGCTTTTTCTAAAATTAAATAATGAAAAGACTTTTGGTCAATGAAAAAGCTTATTTTGCCTAATGGTACTGTATGTGTGCACCGTTGCGTGCAAGGTGATATATCGGCACATCTTGCGCTCCATCTTTAAACAAATGTTTACATTATTGAGGTGCTCTCCGGCGGCCGAAGTTTCTGGCAGAGTAGCGAGTGAAAAAATGTGCTTGCAGAAATTGGAATCAAAATTTAAATCATATAACAAGCATCGTATTCTTTCTAATCCTCGCCCAGTTTTAATACAAGTTGTGTTTTTTATATTTGTGGCTGTGAAGTTTATTAAGAATATATATAGGCCTATATATATATATATATATATATACTTTATTTTTTTTATACTTTAAGTGATCTGCTTGAGGTAGGTCACGTTTATCAATGGTAAGTTTTAGCCTAAGTTTACATCAATAACATAATGTGCATTGTCCTTTACCATACAAAAAAAAATTCTTTTTTCGCGGTTATGCGGCATTATATTTTACACGCATATGCAAGGTGACTGAATATGAAGTTAAAATACAAAACATACTGAGCCATTAAGTAAAAAAAAAACAAAAAAACAAAACAACAGTTATAGCTACTTTAAAGGAGAACATTGACGTTTTGAAAAAAAAAAAAACAAAAAAAAAACTGAACAGAACTGAAACTAAATTATTAAAAATAAACCTGCAAGACTTAATTTATGTCCTGCGGCAAAAATATTTTTATTATACTTTTAGTGATCTGCTTAAGGTAGGTCAATTTATTTTTCTCAGTGTTTCACGTACTGTACGGCAATGTCTTTAAATAAATAATTTATTTACGCCTATTTTCATTATTCATTTATTTTCATTATTCGTTTATTATTCGTTTATGTACAATTGTTGAGACATAAATGAGATAGTAAAATATAATCAACAACGAAAATGGAAATAAAAACAGAAATAAAACATAAATGAAAATGTCTTGTCTTAGTCCTATCAAAATAGCAAACACTGAACATCTTTCTATATTTAGGCTGCTTTATTTATTTATTTATTTATTTATTTATTTATTTAAGACTACTTATTTGTACTAAATGTTTGTGCTTTCATTTTAGTTGTCTTTTACTTCTTCAATTCTATTTTCAAAAACGAATCCTCTTTGCACTTAAAAAGTTTACAATAAAGCGTGTTAACAAATTTTAAATAATTAATGAAGGAATTATAATGCTTTAACTTATTGTTTAATATCATTTACAAGCACATTAGCTGTATGGGCTATTTCTGTCCGTTCGCATCCCGTCCCTTTGCGCCCCCTGGCGGCTCATTCACAAACTGCGGTCATACACTAAAAACAGAGCGGCACCTATTTCAAACGGCGGCGGTACAAGCCGCGGCGTTAATAGCTACTTTGAACTCTCACCTACTGTATAACCACCTCAAAGAATGTTGGGGGTCCCGAGTCACTGGCATTGTATTTTTGGGGATGGCAGGCTCTAAAGTTTGGAAACCCCCTGATTTAAAATAAGGGGGAAATGACTGTTTCCAATTGATTAAAATCAAGTTTCTTGTCATAAGAGAAGTCAATGCAGTCCAAATTACTTTTTTGACAAATTCTCATTTTCATATACAATACCAAGGACAACAGTTTAGGGATTTGCACAAATATCTTACAAAATTGTTACTCCTGGATCTTAGGTTCAACCATTAAATCCGGCAGATGGTTATACCTAGGATCCAGGAGGAACAATGCGGTTTTTGTCTGGGCTGTGGTACACTGGAACAGCTCTATACCCTCACCAGGGTGCTCAAGGGTTCATGGGAGTATGCCCAACCAGTCCACATGTGTTTTGTGGACTTGGAGAAGGCATTCGATCATGTCCCTTGTGGTATTCTGTGGAGGGTGCTCGGAGTATGGGGTCAGAGGCGATCTGTTGGGGGCAGTCTCGTCCCTGTATGAACAGAGTAGGAGTCTGGTTCACATTGCCGGCAATAAGTCAGACTTGTTTCCAGTGCATGTTGGACAGGGCTGCCCCTTGTCACCAATTCTATTCATAATTTTTATGGACAAAATTTCAAGGTGCAGCCTTGGGCTGGAGGGGGTCCCGTTCGGGAACCACAGGATTTCATCTTTGTTATTCGCAGACGATGTTGTTCTGTTGGCTTGTCGAACATGGACCTTCAGCATGCACTGAGGATGCACCGAAAAAAGGGGGTTTGCCATCTCCAGGTTGGAGGAAAGTTCTTACCCCAGTTGGAGGAGTTTAAGTATCTCAGGGTTTTGTTTACAAGTGAGGGAAGGATGGAACATAAGATTGACAGGCAGATTAGTGTAGCGGCAGCAATAATGCGACTGATGTACCGGTCCGTTGTGGTGAAGAAGGAGCTGAGCCGAAAGACAAAGCTCTCGATTTACCAGTCAATCTATGTTCATCTCATCTATGGTCATGTGGTTTGGGTCACCACCATTAAGGACAAGATTTTGGATACAAGCAGCCGGAATGAGTTTCCTTCGAAGGGTGGCAGGGCGCACTCTTATGGATAGGGTGAGGAGCTCTGACACCCGAGAGGAGCTCGGATTAGAGCCGCTGCTCCTCCACATCGAGAGAAGTCAGCTGAGGTGGCTCGGGCGTCTGTTTCGGATGCCTCCTGGATGCCTACCTAGGGAGATGTTCCAGGCATGTCCCACCGATTGGAGGCGTCGTTGAAGACCCAGGACACGCTGGAGGGACTATGTCTCTCGACTGGCCTGGAAACGCCTCGGGATTACCCCGGAGGAGCTTTTAGGAAATGTCTGGGGAGAGGGAAGTCTGGGGTTCTCTCCTAAAACTCCTAAAACCCAGCCCCGGAAAATCGGCAGAAGATGAATGAATTAATCTTTTCAAAATATTCTGGAATAAGATAAAAAATATTTGACCAAAACAGATAATCAGGGGCACAACAAGATTTCGTTGAAATTTCACTTGTTTTTTTCCACAAATGTTCTTGAAACATTGAAGTAGATTTTTATCTGCTTTAAATATGCTTTTCACAATATGCTCTGTGTACAAAATCACTTTTTGTTTTAAATACTGTAAAAAAGGTCTCGTAAACCTATAGCTCGGGAGCCACATGTGGCTCTTTGATCAAAACTATGTGGCTCTCTAGCTGTCTTCCTTCAATAATATTTTAAAGTAAAAAAAAAATTATAACTGTCACTAGAAATCAGTTTCCTATTGAAAATACAACTACAATGACCTTGTTTTGTATTTTTACTGCAAAATGAAAAAGAATAAGAACCATTTCAACCAATGCACGTGTGTGGCACAGTGAATTAACTTCAATTACAACACCAATAAAGGGCAAAATGTTTCATTTCTATGGTAACCTTGCACAGATGATTTTAAACAAGAATTATGAATGATGATGGCAAAAAGAAAAAAAAAGTCTATAAATTATCTTTCTTTATTCATGGACTTGTTCAACATGTAATGCTTCATCATATTTGTTGAGTTGTGCATGTACATCAATAAAGGTTTGTTTAAACCTGTATTATTCAGTTGAAGTCAGAATTATTAGCCCCCCTTTGAATTTTTTTCTTCTGTTTTTAACATTTCCCAAATGATGTTTAACAGATTCAGGAAATGTCAACAGTATGTCTGATTATATATATATATATATTTTTTTTTTCTGAAGAAAGTCTTTTTTGTTTTATTTTGGCTAGGATAAAAGCAGTTTTTAATTTTTTAAACACCAATTTAGGGACAAAAGTATTAGCCCCTTTAGGCAATTGTTTTTGATAATCTACAGAACAAACCATCATTATACAATAACTTTTATGTTGTGTGTGTATATATATATAAATATATATATATAAATATATATAAAGCTTAACTAGTTTAATAAGGTTAACTAGGCAGGTTAGGGTAATTAGGCAAGTTATTGTATAATGATGGTTTGTTCTGTAGACTATCGGGAAAAAATATAGCTTAAAGGGGCCATTGATTTTGAATTAAAAATGTTTAAAAAATAAATAAATAAAACTGCTTTTATTCTAGCCAACATAAAATAAATAAGTCATTTGCCAGAAGAAAACATATTATCAGACATACTGTGAAAAGTTCATTGAAATATTTAAGAGAGGTAAAAAATTCAAAGGCGGGCTATTAATTCTGGCTTGAACTGTATATGTGCCAAAAAAATCAGAAATGGATTGTTGCTGAAAAAGATTCCAGACCCCTGCTGTAAAATAATAAAGTTGGGGAAATATCATTTAAATTTATTTAAATGGTTTTTAAATTTTTTTAAAGTTGTTTTTAAAAATGTAATTTTTTGACAAAATTGAATTTTCATGATTACTTCAAGTTTTCAGAAAAAAATCCTTCAGATATTATTTTAATATGCTGATTTGTGCCCCAAGAAACATTTCACCAACTTTAAAATCAGTCGTGTTGCTTAATATTTCATGTAAACTATTAGGCTTTTCTGCCAGGATTTATTGATGGACGGAAGAAGCCAAATAAATTAAGCCTTTAAAAATAATAATTGAAAACCTGTGTGTGGAATAATTACAGCTTTTTCAACTTAATAAACAAAATAGCAGTTCAGAATAATTTTAGTCAGACATTTAATGCAAATGAGTGTGATTTGATCTTTAACAAATGATTTTTGTCATGCTCTGACTTGATCTTTGCTTATTTTTCCTCAGAGAAAAGATATCACTTGCGCAGCGTTTATTTGTACAACAGCGGCGAGGACAGATGAGCAGCAATGAGAAGCTCTAGGGGGTGACGGTGACATCCACTGCGCTCAGGTCAGTGTCTTCACTGCACAAACACACCTGTCATGCAAGATGTCACAAATCACTGGTGACATCAGAGAAAACAGGGCACCATGTCCAAGGCCAAGAGCATGACACATCGTAGCCTGTGGAGCGCCGGACATGTCATTTGTACCAACACACTTTTTTGTTGTTGTTGTTATGAAGTAACACTGTTATGATTATGACATCAGCATATCCAGTTCACTTTTACTCACAATAAAACAACTTTTTTTTTATAGCAAATTTACATTTACATTTACAGTGTTTTGCTACACATTTCAGAACCATGAGGTCAATTTTTTTTTTTAAACTTTAGACAAAAAACTCTAAACAGTCACTACTTTTAACACAGACTCTCCAGTGTTTTGCGTTCATTTCTTAAAGGAAGTCTTGCATTTGCAGCAGCATTGGATTACATATATTTATCATACAAATATTACAGGAACATAACTTTAGATCACACACACTCAAGATACACATCGTTTTACGGAACAATCATTAACAATTATTAAATATTGTTGTTTAAAACAGTGGTTCTCAACCTTTTTCACTGCGGGACCCACTTCTTTCTCCAAACAATTTTTTAGGCCCATCTGTATGACATTTTTTCTGACCTTTATTTATTTAAAAATAATATATTATATTATATTTTATTATATTTTATTATATTATATTATATTATATTATATTATATTATATTATATTATATTATATTATATTATATTATATTATATTATATTATATTATATTATAACAAATATATATTATACATTTGTTGTGCCTTCTATTATTTTCTATTATTAGCATTTATTCATTTTTAATTTTATTTAAATGTAATTGTATATAAAACTAAAACTATTTATGTAATGTAAAATACAGTAAAACACCCTCAATTTGTTGAAATGTGTTAATCTGATAGCGTTTGAGTTTGCAGCTGGATATTATTGGGAGAGCTCTGGCAGGAACAGCGAACAAAGTGCATCTGAAGATCATATGCAAGTTTTTTTTTTAGATTCTATGGCAGAAACACTATTAAGCCTCAATAGATCCTCCTGTATGAGTGCGCGTACATTATAAAACACTTGCAGGACATTAATTTGGACAACTACTGTATACAACTACTGTATGTGGATATTAAATTAATGATTAAATAGTTCACACAAAAATACATGAAGAGATACTTTCACTTCACGCATGGTTTGTGAATAAACAGACTTGTGTGTACTAGTTGCAAGTACCAGCTGTTTTTGCGCCGAGTTTGAAGTAACTAATCAGAGAAAAGGAGAAAGTGCGTTACTATACTGTTATAGTATAATATTGAGAGTTAATTTTAATCTCGCAGCCTGCGTGTAGGATCGCAGCCCACCAAGAATCCTGTTTCAAATGATAAGGTACAAGTTTTATAATGGTTTATACATAAGTGTAGAGGGAACATTGGAATCTCTGAACTAAAGTTTTATTCATTCACTCATAACATAAAAAAAAAACCTTATTAACTGATAAAGTTAACAAAAGCCATATCGAATATAAATGGCATGTGACAACATCTGAAAACACTGTTTACATTTTATCAACCCTATATATCATATAACCCATCTACTGTGCCTGGATTCGGGCGATTCTGCCTCGCTTCCAAAACGCGGCAAGCTGCACTGAATGAGCATTCGCTTTCACCGCTTGTTTTAGGAATTAACAAGACTCTCCTTGCAAGGCGCTGCAGTAATGGAAATAAGCGATCTTGTTTCTCCCAGAATGATAGCAGATTTTCCTCTGAAGACTCCTCTAACTGAAACTTTGAAGAGTAGGCTACTCTTGCACCTCATTCATTATTTTGGGCATCTTATCTTTCTATTCTGCAAAGCCCATTCTCTGTGTTTTTTGCTGGTCCACTGCCGTTTTAAGAGTTCCCACTTAGATATGCTCAGCATTTATGGCAGGTTTGGCATGTGTCCCGGGAGAGAACCCTGAGCTCGGAGATATTTGAGCCCAGGGCTCCCGCCTGGTCAGTAAGCATATCAGGGGATCCGAGATCAGGTAGTTAATTAATGTATTTTTTATTACCTGATCCGCGGATTATTCGCAGCGCCTGAAGATATAACCGACATCCGCACATCACTACTACTGTATGTGTTCATATACAGCCATATAAGGGCTTGTAAATAAATAATAGGTAATATATTTGTATGTAAAGTATATTTACGTAACATATACTGTATGTATGTATATATTTGTAATTATAATGTTTTAAAAAAATAGCATCTTTTGACATGTATGACATATATATGTGAAATCTATAGGAAGTAACGACTCACAAATGTCATTTTTCATGTATTTCCATATATCAGGTTTCAGTCGGATTAAGCTAATCAAAAACCACTGTTTACATGGTAGACTCCTAATTAGAGTATTGTCCTAATCATATTAAAATCAGATAATTGTTGTCCATGTGAACATACTCACTGTTATGATTACAAGAACAGCATCCAGTTCTCTTTTTCTCATAGTAAAACAACTATTTTGCAAACCAACAAACTTTTACATGTACACGTAGACATTCAGCTTTTTAATTTTTTTATACTGTAAAAGTTTGAGTTAAAAATGTGTACATTTCTTTTATTTAATTATTTCTTTTTGCTTTTATGTCGAAAGGGGTAAATAGAACTTATGGACTTTCATTTTTTTTGGTATCAAATTACACAGTGTGTTTGGAACTTTTAACTTTGCTTTTGTAAATTTTGGTAGTTTTCATTTTTAGGTTTCTGTCACATTTGTTAATATAATTTTTTTTTTCCCATTTGGACTGAACCCACATAGTGTTTGCAGTATTCTACAAATTAGATACGGTAGGGGTTTTGATTTATATTTTTGTTAACCACAAAACTTTTTCTTTTTCTTTTTGTAAAGTAAAACTGTTTTGATCATGACATCATCATGCAGTTCACTTTTGCTCACAATGAAACAATAGTAGACTTTTACATACATGCAGTGGTTCAGCTTTCTCTCATTTTTTATATTGTGTAACATTTGAGTCAAAATGTGTAGATTTCTTTTACTTATTAATTCATTTTATTTTTTTATGTAAAAGGGGTTAAATAGTTGAACTTACAGACGTTTTTGAAGTCACATTAAACAGTGTGTTTGGAACTTTTAACTGTGATTTTGTAATGTTTTTTTTTTGTAATTTTTAGGTGTCTGTCACATTTATGAATTGACACTTTTCAAACTTAAACCTATACTGCACTGAATCTACATTTTTCTCATTTTTATCATCATGTTTTCCCTCTGGACTACACCCATAACCATAGTGATGCTAGTGCAGAATTCTACAAGTTGAGATACATAAAGGCTTTTCACTCTATATTTTTGTTAACCACATGATTTTTTATGAAGTAACACTGTTGTGATTATTACATCAGCTTTCAGTTCATTTTTGCTCACAATAAAACCACTTTTTTTGGTGTGATAGTTAACTTTTACATGTACATGAAGACTTTCAGCTTTCTCTCACTTTTTTTGTTGTTGTATAAAGTTTGAGTCATAAATGTGTTTATGTCTTTAATACAGTTTCAATACAAACCACAGAAAACATTAATTTTTTGGGGGGATCACATTAAACAGTGTGTTAAGAACTTTTAACTGTGTTTTGTAATAGTTTTAATTTTTAGGTGTCTGTTTTTTTAAAATAAATTTATAAATTTACACGTTTGAATTTAAACTTGCGTTGCGCTGAATGTAAATTTCTAATCAGTTTTTGTTTTTCTTTTGGACTGACCCCACAACCTTAGTATTGCTAGCACAGTACTTTGCAATTTGAGATAAAGGAAGGTTTTTTAATCTATATTTTTGTTAACCACACCACTTTTTTATAAAGTAACACTGTTATGATTATGACATCAGTATCCAATTCACTTTTGCTTAAAATAGAACGTTTTTTTCTTGTCTTCATGACAGGCATTCAGCTTTGTGTTCACTTGTGTTTGTGTGTGGGCACCAAAGTATTCAGCTCAAATAATGTTATTATTAGGTTAATGTTATTTTTTATTAATTAATTATTAATAATTTTTTATTTATTACTTATTTTATTAGTTATTTTTATTTTATTCATGCTAATGTTATTAGGTTAACTAAGCAAGTCATAGTAATTAGAAAAGTTAATGGATAACAGTGGTTTGTTATATAGTCAATAGAAAACAAATGAGGCCAATAATATTGACTTTAAAAAATAGTTTTAAACATTTTAAAACTGCTTTTATTCCAGCCAAACTAAAAGTAATTTGAGTTTCTATTGAAAAAACATATTATTTGAAATACTGTGAAACATCCTCACTCTGTTAAACAGCACTTTGTAAAAATTTAATCCAGAATTTTACATGATAACTAAAAAAAAAAAAAAAAAAAAAAAAAAAACTGTATTTAACTGTAAAGTGTATGTTTCTAAAATGCATTTTTATAATTTAAAATTACATTAGGATATCCAATTAAATGGTGCCTTAAAATCATTCACTATCTTTTGTCATTTATTCAGATTTCTATTTAATTCTTTCACATTTATGCATTTGATAGACATGTTTTAAAAGTTCTTGTTATCCCTTAGGATCGAACTTATAACCTTGTAATTGCTAGTACAATGCTGTTGAATTTGAGTAACAAGAAGGCTTTCAACCACATCTTTTTTATGTTGTCTTTATACATTTTTAGAATACAGAACAAAAGAAAACAAGAGTTCCAAGAACATATGAAAACAACAAACAATACTTGAATAGGTAGCAGTAAATATTTAACACGACAGGTAAAATATTTTTAAATTGTAATAAATACTTAAAGATAAATAAATAAATATTAATAATTAAAACAATAATAATAATAAAATAATAATAAACTATTAAAAATAAATAAATGTATATAATTTAAATGAAATAACATAAATAGCTAAAGATTAATAAATAAATAAAACAATAACAGTGAAGAAAAATGTACTAATAAAAATAAATAAATATGTAGAATTTAAATTTCAATAAAATTAAATAAGAAAAAAAATATTTATCTGTTTGTATCTAAAACAAAACAGGAGATGGAGGTTGAGGGGAGACTTCATCACAGTAAACAGGGTTAAGCAGTAAGGTGGGGATATATTCTCGAAGGGGATGCCAGGGTTTATTGAAAGTAGTACTTAAACACATCTTTTTTTTAATAGAGAAATTCTGATTACACTAAAAAATGCTGGGTTCACATAATCCCTTCGTGTAGCCTCAACACGAATCGCTTAAGTTAACATTAAGTTAACTTAATGTTTTTTGACAATTTTAAGTTGATTGGACACAAAACAATAAGTTTGTCCCTAAAAAATGAAGAACTGTGCTGTTTCAGCCTATTTGACATAAGTAGTTTGAACAAGCAGCATTTTTTTTAATTGTATGAGATCAGCATCTGATACACTTCTGCTCAACTTTCTGTTTTTAGATAGCAAACTTTTTACACGTGCATGCAGGCGTTCAGATTTTTTTTTTCTGCCTGTCACTGCTTTATTTGAAAAACGGCGACTTGAAACGAGGAAGAAAAAGCAGGGCAGCGTAAACATGGTATGGGAGAAACGCACGGCTGGCCCGGAGCTCCTGAAGGAGTTGATTTCAGCTTCACTTCTAAAAGTCTCTTTTAAAGCTTAATGGCCTTGATTACAAGAGTCTGAGCGCTGAAAAGAAAGAGAGGGGCGATCACTCGCTCTCATCAGCTAGCTCGCGCTCAAACGACTGCAAACTCTGCGAATATAATTAACTAAATTAAAGCGCTGAGCCCACAAGTTCTTCCCCTGCAAGCCCGGCTCATTTACATGCCGGATGTTTGTAATTTAAAAGAAGAGGCCTTTGGTTTCTCTGTGTGTTTGGGTAAAAAAAAAATATGAAGGCTGGGACTGGGGGGATGAAGAAAGGGAGAAGGAGCGAAGAAAATTAGTCAAGTTGCAGAATTTAGGAGCAATAATATGCAAAAAGCTGAGGAGCATGTTTTCATAACAGCCCTGTGGTTATGAGCGAATCGTTAATTATTAATGGGATCTTTCACCCTCTTTGTTTCATCCCATCACGTATTCCAAAAGAAGAACAATCTGAGAAACTTCGAAAGAGCAGCGTCTGTATATTTTACAAATAACACAATGAATCCGTGCCCCCGATACATATCAAATGCGCGTCGCCTGAAATGTCACAGCGGAATGCGCAGACAGGTGGAAATGCTTAAATGAGTAAATGTGCAGGAACTTAAAGGTTTACCACAGTAATCGAAGTTAAGTTGTGGTGTGTTTTGTTTTTCATAGTAGAAAGATAGAAATGCAGTGTTTATGTGTTATATACAGTTGAAGTCAGAATTATTAGCCCCCCTTTGAATTTCTTTTTCTTTTTCAATGTTTCCCAAATAATGTTTAACGGAGCAAGGAAAATTTCATGGTATGTCTGATAATATTTTTTTCTTCTGGAGAAGGTCTTATTTGTTTTATTAAAAAATATAAATAAATAAATAAAATAAGGTCAAAATTATTTGCCCTTTTAAGTTATATATTTTTTGTAGATAGACTACAGAACAAACTATCGTTATACAATAATGACTAATTACCCTAACCTGCCTAGTTAACCTAATTAGTTAAGCCTTTAAATGTCACTTAATGCTGTATAGAAGTGTCTTGAAAATATCAGGTAAAATATTATTTACTGTCATCATCAAATAAACCAGTTATTAAAAATGAGTTATTAAAACTATTATAGTCATTCAGGAGAGCTAATTATTCAGACTTCAACTGTATATATATATATATATATATATATATATATATATATATATATATATATATATATATATATATATATATATATATATATATATATATATATATGTATGTATGTATGTATGGTAAATTTAAAGGCATTATAAAGTGAGTGGTATTGAAAGCATGTGATTGTTTTTGTTGAAATGACTGATGAAATGTTGTTATGTGGTATTTATGTATTTTTAAATTGTTTTACCTTGACCAGGTCTCTCTTGTAAAAAGATTTTAAATCTAAATGAGACTTCCTGATTAAATGATGGTAATAGAATAAAATAAAATAAAATAAAAAATGAATTGAAATAAAATTTAGTGTATATATTAAATTTAACTGAATTTATAGCAAAAATAAAAGCACTGTAAAAATTCTATGATCAATTAGTTAAGACAACACATGATTTTAGTTCATTGTAACTTATTAAACAAAGTAAATCATGTGCTAACTTAATTTTATAAGTTACACAAGCTGTTTTGAGTCAGTTTAACATAATATAAGTCTAAAGGACTCATAAGGTTAATTTGATTAAGCTTAAAAATTTAAAGCAACCAGGATTTTTTTTTCAGCGTATTGAATTCTTATTCAAATATTTCTAATTTAAGTAAGTGATGTTTAACAAAAAGGACATTTCAACATATTTTAAACATAATAGTTTTAATAACTAATTTCTACACTGTAAAACCCAAAAAGTTAAGGTAACTTAAACCGAAACCGGTTGCAACAAACCCTTTAAATTCAAAAACTAATTTTAATGAGTACTGTGAACTTAATCCATTTAGGTAATTTGAGTAAATTAAGCCATTTTAACACAGTAAAAAAAATAAATGAAGAGAACTCAAATCAGCTGACTACTGTAAAACCCAATAAGTTGAGTGAACTCAAACTGTTTGAGGAAGCCGATTGCTACAAACCATTTTAGTTAAAAAACTAGTCTATACGAGTACAGTGAACTTGCTCTATTTAAGTTATGAGGTATTTAACTAAGTCAATACCTTTAACACTGAGTTCAAAACTCTTTTCAAAAGAGTAGAATTAACTTTCAGTCAAGTTTGAGTTAACTACTCATTTGATCAAGTTGACTAGATTTTACAGGGTAACAACTAATTACTTTGTATTTGCATTGATAGTATTGAATTTAAAGTGCAAGGATTAACTAGTGTTAACTGGTTAGTTTGGCAAGTAGGGCAAGTCATTGAACAACAGTGGTTTGTTTTGAAGTAAATAAAAAAAAAATTCTTAAGGGGGCTAATAATGTAAAAAAAAAAAAAAAAAAAAAAAAAGCATTTTGCAAACTAAAAGAAATACAACTTTTTCCAAAAGCTTTTTATAGGAAATACTGTGTGCACCATTAAACAATGTTTTAGAAAAACAATAAAAGAAATTTGACAGGAGGGCTAATAATTTTGCCTTATATATATATATATAAACATTAATATAATTTATTTTCTAAAAAAATGCAATTTTTATCTTTAACTTTGTTCTGACATCCTTCATGTTGTTGTTCCTCCCCATCCTTTCCTCCTTTTCACATACTCCAGAGTACCATAATCATCTGTGTTTATTTTCCTAAATATTTCACCAATAAAACATTTCCGAGCTGAAGGATTGCCTTAATATCGTTGGCGAAATTAAGTGATAATTAAAAATTGTTAGTTTAAAGCAAGTGCCCTCCATAAAGCTTAGATTACTTCAACATTGACCACATTTCATTTTTATGGCTTTACCCTGAATAATTACTCAATAATTTTATGTACTTTTCCGAAGCACGGAGAGTAAAAAAGATAACCAAGTTCATCGTCTGCAAAGTAAACATTTCGAGTCTAATTAAATACGACTATTTTTAATGTTAAGGTAACAATAGGAATGTGGCAGCGTAAAGGCAGTCAGTCAGAAATTTCCCTGTGTTGCTCTGCCAACATCTGCATTTATTTGTGCGATTGTTTTTTCTTCAAAGACGCAGAAAGAGGGATGTTTGGCGGCCGAGCTGCGACTCTCCCTCTACGACTGGTTTCCTACATTACTTAGGGGAAAATTCCTTTTCCCAATTCAGCCTGTCAGGGCCAATTTGGGTGAACAGTAAGCATGCGTCTCCCGCCCGTCCCGTTTGGCCGAGCCGCTCATCGCCATGTTGACAGCATGATTAGATCATCAATCGTGGTCGTGAACAGCGTTCTTCCTGAACACCTGTGTGCGTCCAGGTCACATGAGCCTCTTAGCTACCGTTGTTTTTTGCTCGACCCCCACATGCAGCTTCGGCCTATAGTTAGATCAAGCTGGAGTGTAAAAAAATGACCCGCAATGTGTGTGTGTGTGTGTGTGAGCGAGACACACAGAACGAGGGAATGGAGTCTTTTCAGAGCGGTTATTGTGGGGTAAATGTAGACAATATGTGACCATGTTGACTTCTGCTTTCTGTGATAGAAAGTATTGGTTTTGCTTATGGCTGCACAACGTATCATTTCAGCATCGATATTAAAATTTGAAATTTGCAGTAGTTACGTTGGAGGCCTTCTGACGTAATTTGAAGTGAATTTAAATGATTTGGATACAAGAAATTTTTAAGTCTGACTCTTTAGCAAAGATTAATTGTGTTTAGTTGATGAGACTGTAAGCAATATCTGTTAGTTAACAGTTTTTGTATTTTGTGATTCACAAGTGTTTTCTGTTTTTTTGTGATCGTGAATTGCATTATGGGAGCTTGATCTCTGTTCTGTTGACTTTTGATATTAAAAATGACTTTGATTGACATTTTAGTAGTTTGAAATAATAAGAGGTAATAAAGAAGTCTATAAAGTAACAGAAAATGTACTGTAAGGTTTTTAGCGCAACATGCAACCAAAGCCCTAATAAGGTTCTATAATGCAATTTAAAAGCATAAATAAATGAGGAAAATAAAAATATACAAATAAACATGAATCACAAAATACAAATTAAAGTGTATGCCATCTTACAGTATTTTACATGTAATTATTGAATTTATTTACTTACTTTACTTATTCCTAGTTTCTTCTACCTTGCGGTGTAGATCTCTTGTGGTATTATTGAATTTCCAGACCTCAATACTGTAAGGCTCCACCAGAAATCATAAAGCATAGAATTCATCATAGAATTATATTGCAAAATATTTTACAGAAAAACTAAACATTGCAAGGTCAGTTTTTTTTCTAATATGGTGCAGCCGTAATTTGCATTATACTTTATAATAGTAAAAAATATCAGAATTGAATATATGTCGGTGCTTATTTAACATTGTCGTAAGTCCTATAAAGTATTTGGACTTTTTTTTCTTCTTAACCTTTTTTTATGTCTAAAAGTTAGATAAAAAAAAAAAAAAAAACTTTACACAGAGATCACTTTGAAAGTTGCCTTAAATATTTTGCTTTTGCTTTTCTTATCTTTTGATAATTTGATTCCATTTTTTTGGAAAGTGTAAAGAAAACATGAACCCCTATATTTATTACATGAAAAGATTATTATTTTTTTTACTCAATTTACATTTTTATAGCAATTTTAATTTTAATAATATTAATATTATACTATATATATATATATATATATATATATATATATATATATATATATATATATATATATATATATATATATATATATATATATATATATATTATACTTATATTAATTATACTTATATTAATTATATTAGAGTGTACATACATGTTAAAAAAGAAATGATCAGTTTTATTGATTATTTAATGGTTTAGTTAAATAAAAAATACAGTGCAATGGATGTAATGATGTGATAGAAATTCTGTTTTTGGTGCATAAAAAAGCCAAACATACATAATGCTGTCAATCATTTAACATTAGCATCAAAGTAAAGCCTGTTTTATTTACAGTGAATTTGCCTGTTTTATTTACAGTGAATTTATTTGCAAACGATTCAAAACTGTGTACTTAAAAGTGTCCACATCCTTATGTTCCCCCCCAAATCATTGACATTCTTTGAAAGTCATTTGCATAAGCTATCAGACTTTGTGAATATGTTCTAACACACTAATTAAAACATAATTAAACATCTCATTGAGACCCAAGCACACTAGTGTAACACTATCTGAGAAAGAGATTGTAAGAGAGAATGTCGTTGCTAGATTGAGCGCCATTAAATGAGCCTGCTCTCGATAAACACCACGAACAAAGCGCTGGGCGTTTATGCAGCGACTCATATATCACACGGGCTGAGATTAATTCTCCCTCAGCGTTAACTGGGTCTCCTGCCTCCAGTGCGTCTTTAAGCTAGTTAAGAGTTTGGATGGTCTGTTGTTATAGCGTGAGGCTAAACACTCACTGAACCAGCGGATGTTCTTCTGAGTCAGCAAAGTTATACAATATCAAACCAATTTTGGTTGATTTATTATTTTTGGTTTGTTTCTTGTTGTTAGAATCAGCAGTTTTTACTTGCTGGTTACTACAGGGACATGCTTGGACGAGCTAGAGCAAGTACATGTTGTTAACTTTCATCAAACAATTCTTTGCTTATCTGTTTATACATTAAAGTCAACTTTAAGGTCCCATGTTATTATGAGTATGTTATCTATAATTTAATGTGCTGCAAAACAGTGACAAAATTCACATTGGCTTCTTTAAAAATTACATACTTTACTATATAGTACTCTACAAACAGTATGCGAGTCCGAATGAATAGAATTTGAAAAACGTATGCAAGAAGTTCCCGGATGACCTACAGTGGGTGACACTTAAGTACCACCGCTGCACTAAAGGAATAGGAAGTGTTTTTTTTTTTGGTAAAACCACAGTTTGCCACTATGCCACTTGGGGGACGGACAAAAATATACAGTAGCTGTAAATACTCTGGTACTTGTAAATGAAGATGAAACATTAGCCCCTTTCACACAGTGATACTGGTAAATATCCGGAAGACTTTACTGGTAAAATCAAACAAGCGCTGTTCACACAGGCAGGGACGATATGAAATTTTTCCAGAAAAGACCATTCAAACATCCAGTCCAAAATACCAGTAAATTCTGACATTATTAACCCAGAAATGACCTCTAAATGGCTGGGCTTGTATTTGTAAACATTTGACTACTTACAAACTCTGTGGATGAATCAGTATTGAATAACTTTGATGAAAACATATGGAAGAACACTTTCGCATGTCGAGATACTCATAATATGTGTGTGTGCTGGCGCTCACTGACTCCTTCACGGGCACGTGCGACACGTCAAGCAACTGAAGAAAGCAGAGTTTGAAGTTAAACAAACAACTATTCGATAATTATTTACACAGTAGGCATTAAGAAGAAACATATAAACAACTGGAAAGATGTCTGGAAATATATTCAAAGGCTTTTATGTTCATAAACCGGGCGTACGTGAATGCGTCTGACTGTTCTGATTGGCTAAAGTAGACGTCTATTGTCAGACATGCATGCGCTCTTTCCGACAATCTTCCTTCTGTGTTCACACAGTGCAGCATTCCGGCAAATTACTGGTAATGTTACGGTAAACTTCTCTTTCTGAAAAAAATAGCCGAAACTAATTTACTGGTCTTTTTAAAAAAGGGCCTATTCACACATGCAGACCTTTTTAAAAAATTGCTGGTAATTTTCCGGAAAGGTCTGTGTAAGTGTGAAAGAGGCTATAGACACAAAGCATTATAATTCCTCCATTAATCATTAAAAACTTGTTAATAAGCTTCATTATTACTGTAAACTTGTTATGCTAAATGATCATTCATTCTGGAAATGATAAAGAAATTAAGTGACTAAAATGAACGTACTAACAAACATACTTCTGGCAAGATTCTGAAGTATGCATCCGATGGATGCTTCGCTATCCCATTATGCCCCGCGAGAAAATTCATGAATGGGAGTGAATCGATGCAACTGATTCTCGTAGGTCAGATGATCATGACAAAATGGCGAATGTGGTACGTCCGAGTTCCATTCATACTGTATAGAACATACTTTTCTAATGGTCGAGTAGTAAATTTAAATTCAAAAGCAGTACCTATTGAGTTGTAGGCGATTTTGGATGCAGCCTTCAAGACTTCAAAACATTCAAAACTTGCAGTTCGTTACTTCCGAACTAAATGCATAAACGATCACCTCATGCTTCAGTTTGTCATCAAATCTGACCAATCAAATGATCTCTTGTATCTGATGCGCCCCGCCCCCTTCAAGATGCCCTTTATTTGATGCGTTGGTAACATTTTAGTTAGGGTCATGATTCACACTGTGTTTGATATGAACAAATTAATTAAAAAGAAGGAGGAGCTACTATATCTCCCGCCCTGTCTTTGTTTCAGTTGAAATTCCTTCTTTCGTTAATTTTTTTTTCAGCTTAGTCCCTTTATTAACCAGTGGTCACCACAAATGAATGAACCGACAACTTATCCAGCACATGTTTCGTGCAGCGAATGCCCTTCCAACTGCAACCCATCACTGGGAAACACACATACACTACAGACAATTTAACTTACCCAATTCACCTATAGCACATGTCTTTGGACAGTGGGGGAAATCAGAGCACCTGGAGGAAACCCACACAAACACGGGAGAACATGCAAATTCCACACAGAAATGCTAACTGACCCTGCCAAGGCTCGAACCAGCGACCTTCTTGCTGTGAAGTGACTGTGCTACCCACTGCATCACCATGCCGTCAAACTACACAAGTAAACTTTTGTTTACTTATTATTTTTTATTTTGGCTTTCAAATATTTTGGACTTTTTTTGTTAGAATCAGCTGTTTTTGCTTGCTGGTAAACTGTAGAAATAAGAACCTTAGCTCAAGTGAATATTACGAATATAACAGTTAAGTTAACAATACTTGCAAGCCCATTCTCATCGGAAACATGTGTTTCAGTATATATTTTTGTGCAACGTAAAAAGATATATTGCTCCGTGTACGTTTTGTTACATGATTTAGATGAGAAATTCTGTAAAGGGCACTGTGTACAATTTATTATTATTATTTTTTTTGTGAATCTGAAATACGTTAGGATACATTTTGTTTATTTGTTTCAGATACACATCATTCATGCACACGCCCACAAAAAGGCGGAATTTGTCATACAGATAACCTAGACCAAAAAAACACTGACCTAAACCCTCCCCTAATCCCAACCAATAGTGTTTTCAAAAGCAAATGTATAAGAAACGTGTACTGCCATCACACCTTTTACCTTTATTTCACATAGCATTTAAACATGCTTTACTGTATTGGTTTACCGAATTACATCTACAACAAAGTTAGCTACTGAGGCAACAGACCAAACGGCGAAGGTTTCCAGATGGAAAAAATTATGGAAACATTTTAGTTTGTGTCACGATTCATGCTTTTAATAAACCATTAACAAAAATTTGGTTGATAACAACCACTCTCACTGCAGAGCTGAGATAAAACCAAACGCTACTGGCTTTTTTTTTAAAAAGGGGGAGGAGCTACTATATATCCCGCCCTGTCTTTGTTGTAGTTGAAATTACCTAAAAATTGTACTTTAAAGCACTTCATAGGACCTTTAAAGCTTGGGTGCTACAGGAAATGTTCTGTTATGTTCTCCTAGCATGAAGCTAAATGTACACTGAACTAGCAGAGTTTCTACCAAATTTTGTTTATATATATATTTTTTTCTCTCAAATTTTCAAGACTTTTTTGTTAAAATCAGCATTTTTGCTTAATTGTAAACTGCACAAATAAACTTTTGGGATTTGTTTTTACGTTTTTCTTTTGGCTTTCAAATACTTTTTTTGGTTAGAATTAACAGTTTTTGCTTGCTGGTAAACTACACAAATATACTAAACATGAAAATTACTAACTAGACAATGGTGTTGCATAAAACAGTTAACAATACTTTGCCAGCCCAGACTCATTGAAAGTATGTGTTTATAAAATATATTGTTTCATTAACATTTCGTTGCATGTTTTAGATGGCAAATCCACTAGAGGGCGCTGTCTACATTTTTGTGAATCTAGAAATATGTTACTTAGGGTACATTTTGTTTGTCGAGGCTTGTCATACAGATTACCTAGACCAGCAAATCACTCACCTTAACTCCTTAAACCCAACCAATAGTGTTTTCAAGAGAAAATGTATAAGAAAAGTTTACTGCGATCATACCTTTTACCTTGATTTTACATAGCTTTTAAACATGCTTTACTGGATTTGAATCACAACAGTGAGCTACAAACAAAACTGGAAAAGTCCACATGGAGATAGAAAAAGGAGGCAAACATCTGATTAGAAATCATATATATCTTTAAAGTGTTTTGTGAATTTTTTTATTTGGGGTTTTTCAAAAATCTGGTTGAACAAGAATAATTTATTGACAATTATATGTCCCGGTAAAAATCATTATTTTGAAAATGAACGAAAGTCGTTGGCATCATTCTGCCAAGTAGCCTTTATTTTAACAAGAAACTGCAGACTAAAGTATGTTGATGTCAATTTATTTTTGGTTTCACCAAAAATTTTCGCTTAAGCGCGTTTTCACTGAGTTGATATTTGAAGGATTGGGTAAAATGTGTTGTTTTATAGAATGAATTCTCAGACGGTCCATAAATTTTCTGTTAGATTTAAGTGTGAGAAGAAAGTTTGTTTTATTAGGTTTATTTTCTAAAAGGGACAAGAAACTGTACACACTACTGGTCAATAAGATTTTGTATTTTAAAAAGTAGCCTATTTTGCTCACCAAGACTGCATGTATTTGATTAAAATACACAAAAAAGTAAGTTTATGAAGTATTATTAGAGTTTAAAATAACCTTTTATCTTAATGAATAGAGTTTATTTTAAACATGGGATATAAAACTTTTGCTGCATCAATGTCTAATTACATCTATGCATTGACCTAACATTGTGATTGATATTCGTGATTGATGCTTCATCTGTATCTGGTGCGAACATACAGTAAGAGTAATATACTGTATAACGTTATACAGTAACGCCAAACCAACTAGTTTTCTAGTTTGTCGTCGCCTTTTGTAGTAAACAAATTGTGTTAAATATTTCCCAAAATGTCCATGTCATGTACACTTTCTTTGTCCATCTAAGAAGAGAAATTCATATACATCAAGGATGTTTTGAGGTTGAGTAAATTATAGGGTAATTTTAATATTTGGATGAACTTTTCATTTAACTGCAAAGATAAACCAGCTGCACGTCAAAAACAAGAAAATTAGTCAGAAAACCAGGTATTTTGCACATCTGTTTATTCATTAATGCAAAGTTAAAAAAAAAAAAGAGGGAAAAATAGTTTGTTCTACTTACGCACTATCTCATTCATTATTTTGAAACACCTTGCAACACCGGAGGAAAAAAGCATCAGGTTTTATGAATTAGCACTTATGCACGAGTATGTTTTTCTTTTTTTATCCCTCTGATGTCCTACTTTTGAGAGGCTTGTCCTGCTGTGGGTGAGTGGAACAGGAGCTCATTGAAGATTCTGTGCTGACACGGAGACCTTCCCCTGGTGCTAGCTTGTCTTGTCTGATACAAGCCAGCAGGATTCAGTGACATCACTGCTATCCTAGCATACAGTTTATTCAATCAGAGTCATGTTGTAATTGCTGTCAAATGCATGTATAATGGGAATACATATCAAGATTTGTGTATTGTAGGCATACAATGTATAAATTAAGTGTAAATTACATCAATTTTTTTTGCAATTTAATATTATCGAATGCACAAAAATTTGGTCATATATGCAGTTAACAAAATTGCCAGTCCTCCTTGTGATGTTATAGTGATGTTTAACGGAAGATATTTAAACTTAATAGTTTTAATAAACTAACTTTCTTGGTTTTTGCCATAATGACAGGACAAATGTCACTAGTATTTAGCCTAAAGTGCATTTTAAAGTGTAAAAGAGACAAAAAAATCTTAAGAGGACTTATAAAATTAATTTAAGTTTTTATTCCACTCAAAATAAAATAAACAAGACTTTCTTTTAAATATCACTTAAGAGATATTTAAAAGAATGCACATTTCAGCTGTTTATGCATCTAAAGTCAATTAATAATAAAATGGCAGAAAACCATTATAGGTAACAGAACAAGGGATGTATAAAGTCCCAAAAATAATGTAAATGGGTGTTAAATATTATTTCCAAAATATCAAAAATGTAAAAAAATTACACTATTGTTATATTGTTCATACTTGTAACATATTTGCACTTAATTTTTTTTTTGTTTTAGTGTATTGCTTTTTTCCAATTAATTGTGGATTATTTGTTTCAGCCTTTTAATAATTGAATTAATTAGTAAAATGTATTAATTAATTAATATTTAATTAATCAATTAAATATTTGATTGTTTCTTTCATTCTACTGTGCCATTATTTATTTATTTAAATTATATATATATATATATATATATATATATATATATATATATATATATATATATATATATATATATATTAGGGTTGTAACGGTATTAATTTTTTACGGTATGATAATCGTCTAAAACAATACCACGGTTATGTTAAAGTAGCAATTTTACCCAATAAATGCGTTAATAATGTCAAATGGTTTATATATAGTCATTTAAATAAACTTAAAACGATTAAAAACGGCAGCAAACATTTATTTAGGCCCGAACTACAAAACCAAATGTAAAACAATTTTAGTATCAGTTTTGCTTAAGTTGCACACTAGTGTTGTAGGAGAGGGGCAATAGAATATTTACGGGATTTGTAGTCCATAGCGAAGTGTATTGTGGGTAGTGTAGTTCGACACGCATGCTGGATTATGTGAACTCGCTGTGTTCTGTGCAGCTGAGCAGAGCAAGAAAGTTTTAATCGGCTTTGTTTTATGTTCACTCGAGTTATTCCTACCGGGAGCTGTTTGCACTGTGAATTTGACAACACGAAAATAAGTAAAAGAATGGCATGCATTGGTTACTTTTGTCCGTCTCATCATCTGCACGAGCAGGAATTAACGAGCTGTTATTCTGCTGCTGGACATTACTGAAGCGGATAAAGTAACACTAGTTTAATCATGTATAAATATCATTATAACTATACTGTATAAATATTATTATAACTAGGTCTACAGCAACTTGATAATCAAAAAACAAATGACATGATATCACAGGCGATTGTCTTCTGACTGTAGACACTTCTCATATAAGTTAGCTTGAGAAGCATACAGTACTATTTGATTATAAAATTTGTAAAATAAACATTTGCAGGTTAAAGAAACAGCATAGGAGGGGCCTTGGTACAGATGAAAAGTTTAAAAAGTGTATTTGTATATAGAGAGACATGGGTAACTAGATAGAATAGACAGAGATAGGTTGATCTCTGCAGCAGCTGCCGAAGAGCTGCGCGCTGCAGACGCAGCTGGTGTGAAAGGCAAACGCCTGCTTGCTGCTTCTGCTTGACATACGCTCTGCTCACGCGCCGCTGACGCTTGCGGTGTAAAACAGGCGTTATACTGTACACGCACTGCGTCATGGAAAATATACACTTAACTTACCTTTATCTGCACGGAGGGATGGTGTTCGCGAATGTGAGCGAACATGTTTGATGTATTGCCTCCTTTTGCGGCTACTCTGCGCCCACATTTTTCACAAATCGGATAGCCGTCCTCTAAAACAATCCCTCGTTAATTTTTTTTGTATCCGAAGTACTCCCATACTACAGATTTTAACTTTTTTTTCAGCGGGGGATGGAGGTCAGACGAAAAAGCCTCCGGCTCTGTCATTATCTCTGCTGCATGTGCACGGGAGTGTAGGTGCGCAAGTTCAGAGCGTGACCCGCCAAGCGGAAAAAAAGTTGCGCAAGTGATTTTTTAAATCTTATGTTAAAACCGTTGATATGCAATTGTTCATGGTATGATAATCGTGCACGTTCAAATCGTGGTAGACCGTCATACCGGTATATTGTTACAACCCTAATATATATATATATATATATATATATATATATATATATATATATATATATATATATATATATATATATATATATATATATATATATATATATATTTATTTATTTATGTATTTTTTATAATATTTTATGTATTTTTTCTTTAAACATTTCCACAAGAACTGCTAGCATTTATTTGCATCCCTTGGGTGTTCCCTGGTTACACTGTTGTCATAAAGGGATAGACATGGTCCAGATTGATGCCTAAATGCATTGAGTTGTTGCCATGTGATTGGCTAATTAGAAATTTGCTTTAAGTTGTTCCTGATAAAGTGGCCAGTGGGTGTATTTTCATATTTGACTTGTAAAAGTTTGATCTGCTGATGTTAAACTTTTTGTATGTTAACTTTTAACGTTTAACAAAAGTGTCTATTATAACCATTGTTACTAACAGTTTTTAGAAGATTTTTAATAGTCATTCAATAAGAACAACATTAAGATTGTTTTCCACTTTTCCACATCGAGCCTTATAAATGTAAAACTGCATCTGAACTGCAGTAAAACCTGTCATCTCAAATCAAATGCGCATTTAGCTACTAAAAATGACTTATCGCTTCCAATACTTCTTTTTAGTTTATTTTCCTCCTGATGACTGATTAGCTTTTAATGGCTCCGTGCCAATTATAAGGCTGTTGGAAACCATTAATTTTAGGCCACGTCTACATTCAGCATCTGTATTATAGTAAACAGTGGAAAACAACAGTTAATTCACATGATGACGCTCATTTGTTTGTTGGTTATTAATTGCACGCCAGGCACTTTTTTTTTTCTTCCACGGCACCAATAAACCAACAATAGTTTTCAAATCACCTGAAAAATGAGTCCAAGGACGAGGCGGCCCGGAGAAAGGCGTGGTGCCCAGCCTGAAAAACGATCAGCCGCATTGACCAAGATGAATGGAGCTCAGATGGGTTTTAATTAGTGCAGCTGGGCTCATTAATTATAAACCCCCCAATACAAATATTGTTATATTTGAGGAAATTTGTGATTTATTTTATTTGGTTGGCTGTTAGATGGAGATGAATGGTAGTTGCTCGTAAAAATGTTGCAGGGACACAAAAGCAGATGAAAGGAGAGAAAAGAGAAGATCGGCCACAGGGCACATCGGTTATTATTCTGCACACAATCAAGTGAAACAAAAGGGAAGTAACCGCAAATAAGCCACAAAACAGCCATAGACTGGTTTTAATCTTAAAGGTGAAGGTTTTTTTTTGTGTGTGTGTGCGTGTGATCCAACACACCCCTCAAGCTTAAGTCTGATGCCAGTTATGTAACGTAATCCAAACTAATAACAATTTTCAATTTTGTGTCTTTGTACAACCCATGTCTGAAAAGAATAACAAAAAACACAGTACATAAATGAGAGTCTGATTTACTGTGTTTACAGAATGTAAGATTTTTCAACATACTGTGACTTACTGGTTGTATATCAGTATTACCAATAGTTTTATTCCCTCACCCCTCTTAGGGTTTGATATTTCATGTCCAATGCAGTAACATTCAGACCTCAGGCATTTGATACATATTTAAGTGAAACTTAATTACTTAGAAAGGATTTTTCGGCCACTGTAGAGTATTTGGGTGTATTTAAAAAAGATGTTGTGGCACATGTTGTCTTTATTTTAAAAAAATGCTTCTTTAGAAACTGCCAAACAAACAAACAGACAAGCAAACAAACCTAAAGCTTTTTAATTATACAAGTTTAAAAAACAAAATAAATATTTGAACTTATGCCTCAACAATCAAACATTAGATATTCATAAAATATTTCAGTGTAAGTTAAGTCAACTTTTTTGTTATTTGTTTAAATTTCATTAACTGTTTTACTATTAAGAACTATTTTATTTATTTATTATACACATTTTTTATCTTTAAAATCACTGGAAACAATTATTATTCATTCTTTCATTTTTTTTTTAGCTTAATGCCTTAATTAATCTGGGGTCGCCACAGTGGAATGAACCGCCAATTTATCCAGCATATGTTTTATGCAGTGGATGCCCTTCCAGATGCAACCCATCAATGGGAAAAGAATAACTTAATAAATTTAGTTATAAACTACTATTGAACAGTTATTTTATAGTGTAACAACATATCACAATTTTACAATTTTTACTGTATTTTTGATGAAAGAAATGCAGCCTTGGTGAGCAGGAGAAGCTTATTTTAAAACATTTAAAAATCTTACTGACCCCAAACCTGACCGGTATGTATATATGTATATATATACAGTGCTCAGCATATATGAGTACATCCCTCACAAATCTATCTTTTAAATTCATCATTTTAATAGGAAGCTATTTAATATTATATCTGTGTATACATTCGATCAGTCAATACTGAAGCCAAATCTGGAGCTCATCTAACAAAATAACCTACCATAACGGTCCAAAAACTGGGACACCCACATTTATATGTTATAGAAAAATATTAAATACAAAATTTAAAAAGAGAAATATTAAAATAAGCAAAAAAATTAAAAAAATTTAGTTGAAATTTTGTAGGTTGTATTGTTGTTGTTTTTTTTTTTTGTTTTTTTTTGCAATATTTTGCTTGAATTTAATTGTATTATCTTTCAATTTCTAAATATGTTCGGCGACTAAAATATAATTTTAATGAAAATATATGTTTAATAAATCTGTTTTATTTAAATGCATAAATAAACATATGGACCCTTCAGAAACAAATGTACCAGTACTGCACTATGAGGTACAGTAATGACAGCTTTTGTACCTTTTTTACTAGCTAAATAAAAGTTTGTTAAATTTATTTTGTTCCTTTGTTAGCTTTAAGTTACACCAAAAATAATTCAATTTATATATATATATATATATATATATATATATATATATATATATATATATATATAAATTACCACATTTCCTAGAATCATGTCAAACTAGAAAAATTTTCTAAAAATGATCCATGTTTAGCGGTTCATTCCCCTGTGGCAACCCCCGGTTAATAAAGAGGCTAAGCCGAAAATGAATGAATGGATGTTCCATGTTTCTTTTATGTCTCACATTTCCCTTTTTTTCTCCCCAACTACATTCCCCTCTTTATCTATTCAGTCCTCCAAACTTCACTCTCCGTGCGTCAGCCGCATCAGTTGTGTGTGAGAAATGGAGCTGCGGTGAATCGTGGCACTGTGATTCGCCTCAGCCCAGCGTGACTGTGAAGTGCCTGCCGAAATCCAGCGGAATGTGCCAGAACTCAAGCCTGCTCGGCCCAGTCATCCTTAACAGGGACACATTAGTTACGATACATTATCTGAATGGCCTGCCATCTTTTCAAAGCAAACCTCATGGATTTTAGCCTGTCTCTTTATATATATATATATATATATATATATATATATATATATATATATATTTATTTATTTTTTTAATTTTTCTTCAAGTGCTCTAGCACACACACGCTCAGAAGCACGCACATTCGAGTGGACACACGGGAACACCTATAATAGGCTTACACGACCGCGGTTAACTCGCACACCCTGCAATTACAAACATACAAACACACACACATACACACACACTTCATGTGGACTCACCCCCCTTTCACTGCTTGCACTCCTTGGGCTATAATAAATTTCTTTGAAACATGACTCTACACATGAGGGGATGGCAATCTAGAGAGCAGAAATTAAAATTTCATTATTTACTGCACTTGTGTTGCAGGGTGCAATTAGTATCTACAGAGCATGGAGCGGGAATATTTAATCCTTCCTTTCTTTTTCTTTCTCTCTTTTCTTTCCACCTAGAAAAAAAAAAGAAGTGTGACCATGGTAACTGCTGCTATGACTACTGCATTGACCTTAGGACATAGTGGTAAATTGTGTGTGTGTGTATGTGTGTGTGTTTTTCTTTCTTCTTCTCCTTTCTTGAGTTCTTTTCTGTGCACTTAAGCAGTGAGCTAAAGAGTAGACGAAAGAAAAAGGGGAAAAAACAACATCCGGGGATTGGATTAAACGCAATCATTGTCAGCCCACAACCATGCCATTTATCAGTGTACTGTTTCGGACTGTATAATAAGTTTCGTATATTAATACAATTTTTCATGTTACACCACTGGCTGAGATTCATGACCAGCAGGTGAGCTCAGGTGATCATTGAATTACGTGACCTGTAATGAGAGAGAGAGAGAGAGAGAGAGAGAGAGATAGAAGAGAGAGAGAGAGAGAGAGAGAGAGAGAGAGAGAGAGAGAGAGAGGGAGAGAGAGAGGGAGAGAGAGATGTGAATATGGGATATGGAGGGTGGAGCATAAAAATGTTCATTGGGTTATATTGGTTTATATGAGCAATATAATGCAGCATGGTGGCTCAATGGTTAGCACTGTCACCTCACAGCAAAGTCACTAGTTTGAGTCCCAGCTGGGTCAGTTGGCAATTCTGTGTGAAGTTTAAAACTTCCCCCGTGTTGGTTTCCTCTGCATGCTCCCCTCATTCCAAATAGAAGCGCTATAGGTGAATTAATTTTTTGTCGTAGGGTATGTGAATGAGTGTGTATGGGTGTTTCCCAATACTAGGTTGGAGCTGGAATGGTATCCGCTGTGTAAAACATATACTGAATAAGTTGGTGGTTCAATCCCGCTGTGGTGACCCCTGATGAATAAAGGGACTAAGCCAAAGGAAAATGAATGAATGATTGAATATCTATCTATCTATCTATCTATCTATCTATCTATCTATCTATCTATCTATCTATCTATCTATCTATCTATCTATCTATCTATCTATCTATCTATCTATCTATCTATCTGTCTGTCTGTCTGTCTGTCTGTCTGTCTGTCTGTCTGTCTGTCTGTCTGTCTGTCTGTCTGTCTGTCTGTCTGTCTGTCTGTCTGTCTGTCTATCTATCTATCTGTAATGGCAAGTGGACGCTGACAAGGAAGGCGCGCATCCAAATACAGGTTTATTGAACAGAGAATGGTCAGGCAAGCAACAGTCCAAACAGGAGCAAACAGATATATAGAGGCAGTCGTGGTCAATAAGCGGGCGAATTGTCAGTACAGGTAGGCAGCAAGCAACGTAAACTAACGAAACAAAGCAAGAGTCAGAAACAAGGCAAAGCAAGGCAAGGAAAATGCATCGTAATGTTCACAATCAGTATAGCAAGAAGCACAGTGTTTCTGCAGGGTCTTAAAATGTCTTAAATTGCAAAATCAAAATTTTAGGTCTTAAAAAGTCTTAAATCTACTGAAATATTGAGTTGTAGGTCTTACATTTTTTTTAATCAGGTCTTTATTTTCCTTTGTTCATATAGTGCTACCTAATCTGGCCAAAATCTATACAATCACCAACAATTAATTTCAATAAAAAATTTTAACTTTTTTATTCCAAAAGGAAATTTATAACTCTATTATAATGGTTTAAATAATTTCCTTACAATAACATTTGTTTATTGTTGCTGTATGTATTTACTTCTGAGGACACTGGCCTGAACAGATTGTTGTGCATAGATTTATATTATAATACTTTTTAAAACTTTAAAAACATTAGTTCATTTTTTTATGTTGGAAAAAATGTTTTGATTTTGATAGTAGAGCTTGATAGTTTTTGGTTTTTACACAATATTTAAAATATCTTGCAAGGAAATATCTAAAAAAAAGTATATATATATATATATATATATATATATATATATATATATATATATATATATATATATATATATATATATATGTTATTCATTTATTATTGTATTATTAAATGTATTAAATTATAATACTTTTTTGATAGGGTAAATACATATCTTTTCCATCTGGGCCATTTAAAAAAAAATCCTTATAGTCTTTAGCCCTTTATGAGTTTAAAAGTGTATTGATAATGGTCTTAAAATGTCTCAAAAAGTTTTACATTTTACTTGGTCAAACATGCAGAAATGAGAGTCTTAATGGAGACTTGCAGGTGTGTGTGTGTTATGTGTGTGTGTTATGTGTGTGTGTTATGTGTGTGTGTGTGTGTGTGTGTGTGTGTGCGTGTGTGTGTGTGTGTGTGTGTGTGTGTGTGTGTGTGTGTGTGTGTGTGTGTGTGTGTGTGTGTGTTGCATGACAGGATCTTGTACTCCATATACCTGCAGATTTGTAGTTATATGCGATCTGCTTAGATTGGTTCGCTCTGTCTGTCTGTCTAATATTACATTATATATATTTAAATTGTTCACATTAACCATTTGAATTTAAACTGCATTAGTCAATTTAATACAGTTTATCTTAAAAAATAGTAATGTTTATGTATGTGATTTTTGCATTTTATGAAACTATAACAAAACTACAACTAAATATAGATAAAAAAGTAATACAATACAATCATAATGCATATAAAATAAATACATAAAAACACTAACCTATGACAGAACAACCAAACAACAGAACACAGAGAGACAAATGCACATGAAAGCAACATATAATTTGATAAAAACATTATCCTGACTATAGTTGTATTGTCAAATAATTATAGTTTGGGCACATTAATAAAACATTATAGATTATGAATAGTTAATATCAATTACATTTAATCTTTAATTACTATGTTATTGACAAGGTCATTGGTTACACTTACATTTCTTTTCATTTATCATTATTGATGTATCTCAACCTCTCCAAAGTATTATGATAACGAGATCGCTACCCCACATGCCAAATTTAGGCATAGATTCATTTTTCCACATTCTCAAAATGAAACTTTTGGCAATTATGGCTTGTATTTCATATTTATTAAACATCTCTAAGTTTCTTAAGTTTCTAAATCCCACAAACAAATATGTCAACATGGTTCAAGTTTTTTTGGAGGGCTTTAGAAAAACAATTAAATATGTTTTTGCAAAATTCTTGTAATTTAAGACACAACCATATCAAGTGGGTTAGGGGTCCTTCTGCTGATTTACACCTGTTACAGAGTGAAGATACCTGAGGAAAAATCTTATGCAGTTTATCGTTTTAATGAAACATTTTAAAACATGCTACATATTTCAGTATCTGAGTTTGATTAAAATTAAATTATGAAATATTAAAGTATTAAAATTATTATTGTAAATAAATGTTCCATTTTAGTGCAAGTATTACAATTATTGTGCTAAAATAAATAAATGTAATTTATTAATTATTTACATTTTTTAACTTGTGCATATTAGCCAGTTTATTTTGCATTAAGTAAAATTGCTACATTTTTTCTATCACAAATTAACATTTCAGCATAGCAGGTTTTATTATTTTTTTTTTCAAATTTACTTATTTAACTACTGCTTATTTGCAATGTCAGTTTGTTTAATTAATTACCAGCAGTTAACGTTTCATCATAACAGTTTGTGGAAAACGTTGAATCATTTTCAAATGAGCTTATTTAATTAATGACCTAGAAACACTGTAGAATCTTAACTATTAATTCTTCTGTCTTTTCAATATTTCATTTTTTTTTTGTAGTCTCAAGGTTTTTAGACCATACATTGTAAAAAAATAAATAAAAAAAACACTTACTATCATTCCTTGTCAATTTCTTTTCATAAATATTGCCACCTCTTAAACTCACGTGGACCCTAAAGGATTTTGTCCTTTTCTACCTTCCTTTTTTCCTCCAATTTTAGCAATTATTTTGTAGCCATAAATTACATGGCATGTGTTCAAATCCACTTAGGAAGGGAATAACAGCCATGGCCTTATTCTCTGGGAGCCGTTATCCAAATGTTAACTCCTTGAAAATATTTTACTAAACAGTCCCTAATTCGTTTAGGATCGACGTGACTCCTAGCTCAACCCTTACCCCTGTCTGATCCCTGTGCTGATTCCTTCATTCATGTGATTCATTCCGACTCTTCTGACATTGTCAGGAGGTGTTGTCTGTGTTTAGTGCTCTCTTTAGTGCTGAACCCTCCTTTTGAAATGGCGAGACATCCTTATTTCAGGCACAGAACACAAAGTCTAATGTGAATCTGACTACTTTTTGTTGTAGGAAAAAACAAAACAAATCTAAACTAATCTGAAAACAAATGGAACAAAATAGGCTTCCTCTGTTCTCTAAATCACTTGTTTCCCTCTGGCATAATTAAAATCCAGGCCACAACTGTTAATTTCCTTGATGTGCAGGTCTTATTAGCTTCTGTAGTGGAACACAGCAATAAAAACAACAATAAGCTGTGTTTTTAGATGATAAACGAGTGGTTTGTAAGGCAGCAATGTTTTCTCTGTCTCATTCTTCGCCCTCGAGATACGGCAGACATTTTGCATAAGCGTTCATAAGATGACTGATAGCAGACGTACAGGATTAAATGATGATATCTGGTCTTATAAATATCTATTACAACTCGTTGTGTGTTTTGTTTGTGAAATAAAGAGAGAGATCGCTAATAATTTGGGGAATCCGAGGAAAACATTGGTGTGGCTTATTTGACTCGTAAAACAAGAGTGTTAAGCATACTATTTACATGAAAACATCAGTGCACTAATTGTGAGTTATTCTCTTGGTATAGTGTGAGTTACAGTAAATTGGATTTTAAAAAATATTTAAAAGTCATTTGTTAACATTACATAACAAAAAGTTCTTCAATGCAAACAAACAAACAAACAAACAAACAGTGTTAACCATTGTTAGTGTTCAAAATGTACCAATGCATTATTGAAATCAATAGTTTAATATCAACAGAATATGTGAATTGAATAGAAAAATAAATACTGGTTACTTTCATTCATTCATTCATTCATTTTCTTTTCGGCTTAGTCCCTTCATTAATCCGGGGTCGCCACAGTGGAATGAACCCCTAACTTATCCAGCACATGTTTAACGCAACGGGTGCCCTTCCAGCTGCAACCCATCTTTGGTGAACATCCATACACACTCACCCACACTCATAAACTACTAACAATTTAGCTTACCCAATTCATCTGTCCCGCATGTCTTTGGACTGTGGGGGAAACCCGAGCACCTGGAGGAAACCCATGCAAATGCAGGGAGAACATGCAAACTCCTCACAGAAATGCCAACTGACACAGCCAAGGCTCGAACAAGCGACCCTCTTGCTGTAAGGCAAGATCTACTGCGCCACTGCGTCGCCTACTGTTTACATATGCTGTTTAATTTTTCTCACTTGATAATCATGCTATTGAACTTTTCTTCATGAAACATTATAACGATAAATACACTACCTACCGAAGTTTTAGGAACAACAAATAATAACTTGACTTTTAGTTGATCATCTGGTATCAGAAGTGGCTTATATGAAAGGCAAAGGCCTCTAGGTTATGCTTATTTACCAAAATAAAATATAATAATGCCTTGATTTTTAATTATTTAATTAGAACAGTAAGCTCTGACTTTGCTTTCAGCAAAAATCTTGTCACTTAACAGAAATAATGTATGGTATAGAATACAAAGTCATGCAATGAAAAAATAATTAATATTGGGTAACTTATTGACAAAGTCATCTGGAAGGGCAAATAAAACGTCCTTGCAGGACTCCCAGAGTTCATCAAGATTCTTTTAATTAATCTTCAATGACTCCTCCTTCAACTTACCCTAGACAAGCTCAATAATGTTCATGTCTGGTGATTGGGCTGGCCAATCCTGGAGCACCTTGACATTCTTTGCTTACAGGAACTTTGATGTGACACAAATTTCTTGATACCTCAGGCTGTTGATGTTTGCATCCACTCTGCAGATATTTTGCACGCCCCCACACTAAATGTAACCCCAAACCATAATTTTTCCTTTACCAAACTTGACTGATTTCTGTGAGAATCTTGGGTCTATGTGGGTTCTAAAAGGACTTCTGCAGTATTTGTGATGACTGGGCTGCAGTTCAACAGATGATTCATCAGAAAAATCTACCTTCAGCCACATTTTCAAATGATCAACTAGAAGTCAAGTTATTATTTGTTGCTTTTACAACTGGGATTGACAACAAGACTTTTGTCAGGTAGTGTATGCCTGCTCACAGTGTTTCTGCAGTTCATTAGACATTTAATATTTATCAACAATCTTAAACTTAATATTTATGCCTTCTCTAAATCACTCTATATAACACTCTATTTGTCAGGCATATATTTCAACCTTAATTTACTTCATAATTAATTGTGTTTAGTAATAATCGGGTTGTCATGTGAGAAATACTCAGCTAGTCATGTGGTTTCAAAGTTGGCCAACACCACAATTCCCACTGCACTTTTAACATTTTAAAATGTTAATTGTGTGATTAAAAAGTAAAATTTTAAACGTATATTTAAATTGTACATTTAAAGCTTCAGTGAAATTAAAATAAAGTGCTAGTTATATAAAACCGATATAAAGATGTAAAGCTTGTAGTATGTCACTTCCGCCTAAATAGATGAAAGTTTTTTTTCACGTCACCTTATACTCCAATTTCAGCTCATCTCATCAAATTTTGACCAATCAAACGCTCTCTAGTTTCTGACATGCCCCATCTCCTTCAAGGCAATTCTCATTTGCTTTTCATTTAATGTGCTTGAGTTCAACTGCTCTCATGGCAGAGCAGTGCTAAAAAAAACAAACAATTTGCTATTGGCTGTTGTTCAAAAAGAGGAGGAGCTAATCTACGTCCTGCTCTCTCTTCATTTTACATCAAACATTGAGTAAAAACAGCATATTTCAAATCACTTCATGAGACCTGTAATAATTATTAAGCAATGTTAGTATTTTGCGTTAGTTGGTGACTCTGTGTCCTCCTCTGGCCTGCTTTTTTTTGGAATACCACAGGGCTCAATCTTAGGTTCTATTATTTACTCTTTATTTTCTTTCCGTTAGTTCAATAATCAGAAAAAAATGGCTCGCCATTTCTTTGATAATAGTCACATATATGTAACAATCAGAGAGGGTGATACTGTTAGACTGCTCGTCTGTCTAAAGGATATAAAGGCCTGGATTGCTCTTAATTTTTTTAAGTTTTAATAAAAGATAGACAGAAGTGATGGGTCTTTGGTGGCACCCCTGGGACCCTGCTGATTGATTTGGGTGCCTCGGCTTAGCACATCAAGCCAACCATCACTAACTTAGGGGTGAAAATTTACTCTGACCTTAAGCTCAATAGTCAGATCTTGGCAGTCATTAAATCAAGTTTTTTTTTTCAACAGGCAGCTGGCCAAGATAAGACCTTTTTATTTCTAGGCAAAACTTTGAGACAGTAATCCACGCCTTTGTTATCACTAGGCTAGATTACTGTAATTCACTATATGTGGGGTTTAGTGGGTCCTCTGTTACTAGTCTGCTAATGCTGTGGCACATCTTTTAGCAAATTTCCCCCATTCTTGCCACACTTCAGGATGCCTGTACATTTTAGGATCCAATTCCAAATTATTTAGTTTTTACGTTCGTACAGTAAATGGTCTTGCTTCACTTTACTATTCTGTACTGCTACATTCATACCACATCTTAGAGGGCACTGTGTGGAATGAACTGTGGAATGGTTTGCCATTGTTTGTTAGATAGGCCTCTTTATGGTCTGTACTTACAGTATATTTTGTTTTAAATATACAGTAAGTACAGGTCATCAGTCACAGGTCATCTTTTAACCTTTGTTGTCATTTTAGTATTTTAGTCTGTGTTAGTAAATGCAAAGCTGTTTATGAAATCCAGGCATAACAATGTACAACAGTTCAGATACCTGAATCAGCTGAGGTGACATGAGGCGACCAGCGAGACCTAGCTCTCATTTAAATGGCCACACCCTTAATTATGCAGCCTTAATATAAATGAAATGAATGAGTTAAAAAAATGTACCTCCCTCACATTTCTCATGAAGGGTAATATTGGCTTTTTACACCAAAATCTTTTTGTCAACGTTTGTACAGTTAATACAGTGACGTTTATTTCCTTTGTTTTCGATCAGTTCATATTTCCCAGTGCATAATTTATGCTGTTTAATATGTATATACACTGTTGTCTTCAGTTAAATTTGTTTTATAGATTGTTAGATAAATATTTTAATACATCAAAAGTATTTATAGGGGGTGATTTATAAATAAAAATAAAATGTGGAGGATCAGGAATTTATCATTTGCAAAAGATGATGAAAAAATGTATTAACAGCATTAAGAGCTTTATCTGTTAAATAAAATATACACAATACTCTGAAAACAAAGAAAGAAAGCAAAAAACAAACAGTGAAATCATGTAAACTGCAAGAGTGTTGCTGTTTGAAAAAAGTTAGGTAGATTTAGCATAATGCAAAAAAGTTATTTGTAGTCAAATACATTCAGTTTTTCTACTTTATCAAAAAAAATATAAAACGAATAATATTTTTGGAAGGACAATGGCACAATAGGTAGTGCTGTCGCCTCACAGCAAGAAGGTCACTGGGTTAAGCCTCGGCTGGGCCAGTTGGCATTTCTGTGTGGAATTTGCATGTTCTCCCTGCGTTCGCATGGGTTTCCTCCGGGTGCTTCAGTTTTCCCCACAAGTCCAAAGACACAGTATAGGTGAATTGGGTAAGCTAAATTGTCCTTAGTGTATGAGTGAATGAATGTGAATGATAAGTTGGCGGTTCATTCTGCTGTGGCGACCCCAGATTAATAAAAATGAATATGTTTTGGACAAAAAGTGTTAAATTTAGGACATTTGTTAGTTATAAATGCAGTAAAAGAATTACATTTTCAATTATACAAATGAGTATGGCAGCTTGTTTTTAACAGCTCATTCTTAACAGCCATAAAGTTGTTTTTTGTCAAGGTGAGGATATACACAGGAAAACTTTAGAAAGGGGTTTATTATTATTTAAAGTTATTTTGTATACATGTACACATCATGTGTGTAGTTACCACCGTGAAACTAAAACAGTATAGTAATAAATACTTTTTACTTAAGGACTTGTTTCTGGCTGTACTTCTTTACTTTTGCTTAAGTACAAAAGTGTACTTTTATCAGAGACGTTTTAAACATCTGTATTTCTAGTAGAGGCAAGGATGTGTGTACTTTTTTCATCTTTGGCAGAGTTGCAGCTGTATGATTGTAGATAAAAGTGGCCCTCCGTTTTGATGACCAGATGGGCATTTCATTTGATTGACATTTAAAATATAAATTCTGAAAGTAAATTACTGGATTGTGACAAATACACCTGCAAATAGAGTCCCCCTATAGCACAGTAGATAATAATATAACGCCTATGATTGTCTCTGTCACTTTTCGATATAAAATATGTGATTCGGTTTGACTCCTAGATAAACGTCATGTTACATTAAGGGCTTTGAAAAAAAAAGCTGTGTTTCTACATAAAACCAGTCCCCCTTCACATTGGCCACCATGCCGAAGTCACATGACCTGTTGAATATTCCTCACTAAATTGTTATTCTTTGACACTTTGTGAAATAAATTACTTATGCGTGACAAATATGCCTGCAAATAGAGTCTTTACACAGTACAGTGGGTATTAATATAACGGCTGAGATCGTCGCTGTCACTTTAAGATGCTCAATAAATACTTTAGCAAGTTCCTCATTAATTGAGTACCGTGGGCTGTCACTGGTCTGAGTGAAGAGATGTCGGCAGGCAAACGAGATGTGATTATATCTCTCACTGCTTTTGTTACCCAGTTTAGCTAATAAGTACTTTTCAAACTGTGCTATCATTTTGCGCTCTGTCGGGGAGCGCACGACGGCGATGTTAACTCGAGTTCCCACCTCAACACTGTTATTAAAGATCTCACTCAGCTCTTCAGGGAAACTCACCTCAGTCGCTCACATCCGCAGATCTGACAGAGGTCTGCTTTGTGTTCTGGAGACTCAATCGTCCTTCTACCTGTCCAGTCTCATCTTGACATGTAAGATCTGATGTAAAAAAAAGTTTGAAGATTTGGGGCGTCACAGGAAACTTTCTAGATAAACAGCTCTAGAAGAACATTTTGAAGGGTATAGCAGCACATTACACAGCTGTGTGGCCCTGTGGGTTTTATTTTGTATTTTTAAGATGTGAATAAAGGGATAGTTCACCCAAAAATGAACGTTTACACACTATTTTTTTCATCCTCAAGTTGTTTCAAATGCTTTTTAGTTTCATGATTCTGTCGAATGCAAAAGAAGATCATTTGAAGAAAGCTGAAGACTGGTAACCACTGACATCCTTAGTTTGAAAAAGAACTACAATGGATGTCAATAGTTAAAGTTTGTAGTTTTCACAACTTATCGAAACTCAAATATGGAATCTTAATCAATGTATGAGTCTAATTATGAAAGGATATATGCAATAAATGAATTAAATATCTGTGTGTATATATGCTATTTTGCTTTTACACGGTTATCTTTAATAGTAATATGTCAAATGTGTGTACACAGTAATAACTAAAACGTTTTGCTGCATAATTTTACATCATGTCTATTGGATTCACAGTTAATATTTACTTGTAACAAATATTTAACAACCCGGGTATTTGGAAGGTTGCACTTTTTATGTGACTCTATGTCCTCCTCAGCGCTGCTTCTGTGTGGGCTTCCACAAGGTTATAGAGCATTTCTCTTTTTTATTTACTTCCCTTTGGTTCAGTAATCAGGATGAATGACTTGTCATTTTATTGTCTATAGCCATATTTATGTATTTAAATCTCAAATATTTTATCTTTTAAGAGTTTATATATATTGTTTGACAATGATAGCAGATTTACCATGCTGTCTCTGGAAAGATCCCTGAGCTTGGAGATAATTGAGCTCAGGGCTCCCACCTGGTCGATTGAGCATTTAAGGGAAATACGAGATTAGGTAGTTCTCGAGAGCACCCTGTGGTGAAGGAAAAAAGGAGGAGATGGGGTGGATGGGGGGTTTCTCGGAAAAACGAAGATAAGAGAGTTATTTAATTGGGCTACTTAAAGTGAGTTTGGATTAATCTAACTGGCTAACTAATGATTGTAGATGAGAGACCAGCTGCGGTCAATCATATCACATGCTCCTCTCGAAATTAGTTTGTGGAACTTTACTTAATAATAAATTTTAAAATGTGTGCGATACACAGCTAAAAACATCTGCTGCAAAATTCTACTCCTATGCCCTTTGCTTTCAGCTTACTGCAAAGATGTTTAATATACTGTATTTTTTCAAGTGGTTAGACATTTTAATGCATTTGGTTTGCTTTGTGCTTCCCTTTTCTTATTTTGTTTCAGTCATTTTGTAATGAGGTTTTATATAATTTATACATCTATATAATTTCGCAATATTCAGAATATTTATATGCCGACACTGTACAACAGTATTTTGTAATTGTTGTAAAAGCAACAAAGATTACAAGAGGAAATCACATTCCATTCTATCTCCTTTCACCAAATCTAAATAATCAGTATTACTTGGTGTTTTATTGGAATTGTTAAATTTGCTAGAACATAGTTTTTACATCAGTGGTTTTCAAAGTCAACATTCTACAAAAAAACTTAGTATTTCCTCTAATATTTATAATCATTTACAACATTCTTTCAATAACAAATAAATACATAAAAATATTACTGACTTGACTATGGCACTAATATGCTGTCTGAATTAAAATTTTCATGAAAATAAATCTTCATAAATCTTTGTTGAATTATAGCCTAAGCTAACTTCTGATTTTCTAAACTTCTAATCTTGTTTGGGCTACTGTTTGTTCTCACATTTACCACAGTTAATTTAACTGTAACTTCTGAAGCCCTGGAGATTTTGGGGCGCACTCACAGTATACTATCCGAACCGTGCCCAGGTCCATTTCCTGATTCGTTTGAGAAGTGCTCTGAATCGGGCTCAGGTGTGGTTCGGTTGGCTGGCCCTGGCCCGGTTGGAAGAGGTGTGCCAGAGCGCGGTTCACTTGGGCTCAGGCGCGGTATGCTTGTATTGTGAGTGCAGAGCATGCCTGAAACTGAAGATGATACTTGACTTCTAAGGGGCTGTTTCATATGGATTTATTAATCATTCTTACGGTTCAATGAATGCAAACTGTCGTACATTATTAAAAATGCAAACCCTTCACTGCACGACAGCTGCACCTTCAGCAAACCTCCTAATTCCTGCAGCACGTGGACTTTATGATTGTTTATGAGTGTCAAAAGTGGCTGATCTGTTCGGCAAAATATTTTGATTGAGTCACTGCATCCCAAACGACTAAAACGATATAACTAAAGCAATGTCCACTGTGCTGAGTGAGAGCGCATCTTACTTAACATTGCGTCATCGATGATGTAAGCGTTTATAGGCCTGAAGTGCTTCAGTCCAGTTCAAGGCAACTGTACATAGTGTGAGCATGCCCTTAAAGGTTAGACAAATCTTTATTTATTTAGTTATTTTAAAATTACTATAAGAATTAAGGGGGTGGCACGGTGGCTCAGTGGTTAGCACTGTCACCTCACAGCAAAAAGGTCACTGGTTCAAGTCCTGGCCGGGTCAATTGGCATTTTTGTGTGGAGTTTGCATGTTCTCCCCATGTTCACATGGGTTTCGTAGTGTATGTGTGTGAATCAGTGTGTATTAATGTTGTGAGTTGCAGCTGGATGGGCATGCATTGTGTAAAACATGCTGAATAAGTTGGCGGTTCATTCCGCTGTGGCCAACCCTGATAAATAAAGGGATTAAGCTGAAGGAAAATTAATGAATAAATGATTGAATGAATAAATGAATGAGAACTAAGATGAGCAGCATCTTCAGGCCAGATCTCTTGCAGTCCTATCATGTAGTGGAAAATAGTAAGTTTGTGACTTTTTTCTTATTTATTTAATTGATTGATTCATTGATTGAATGATTTCATTATATGTTTTTTTATCTTTTAAATACACTATTATCAGAGAAAATTTAATTAAATAGTTTTTCTACTTCAGAATTTAATTTATATGTCAAGCTGTTACTTTGTAGATGTCAAATGTATTAGAGCTTTCTGCATGAAAATTGTTAATACACCAGTATGTGTTTCATCTAATTTATAATCTTTTACATTTTATTTAATTAACAAGTATTCAAAAATAGTTTAATCAACTGGTTGTGCATTGACTATGCCATTTTACATTTTACCACTTTCTCCTCAAAAAATAAAATTCTTTTCACAAAATGATTTATTTATTCCCTTTTTTGTTGACTTTTTGGAGCCAAGTCAAAAACCTACACTGTAAAAAAAAAAAAATCCGCAATTTTACTGTTTATGTCTGGCACCCCCCCCAAAAAAAGTAAAACAACAGCTGTTAAATTACAGAAATTTACTGTAAAATAACAGAGGTTGAATAGCAGAACTTTACCAGAAATTTTAATTTAATGAAATTTATGTAATTAGTTTTTTTTTTTAAATGTATTTTACAGTAAATTTCTTTAATTTTTTTTCTGGCATCCCAGCTGCCAGAAATAAATCATAAAATTACGCATTCTTTTTACAGTGTAATGTATATCATGAATTGGAGACTCACAGCGTCGACTATCGCTCATTTGCGATGGTCTTGAATTTGGTCCAACGTTCGTCCTCAAATCTACTGCAGTTAACTTGACTGTAACTTGCAAAGCCCTGGGGATTTTAAGGTTAGATGCATTTTTATTTATAAATTTATTTAATTTCCGATTAGCATGAGGGTTAAGGTGAGCAGCATCTGGGTTCCAGACCGGATCTCTCGCAGTCCTATCATGCTGTGATGCCGCAGTGGAAAATAGCACATAGAGTCTGTGTCAGCCGCTTTCAGGTAGAGTGACAGCACTGTGCCGCGGTGTGGTCTCTCTGTCTCTCTCTCTTTCTCTCTCGTGTGTGTGTGTGTGTGTGTGTGAGAGAGAGAGACAGAGAAGATGTTCAGGGCCTGCAGGGGGGCTGAACTGCCAGCTGCCTCGTCGTGCCTTTTAAATCACACTCTTCACACACTTCACTCTTCTGACAGCTACTGACACACTGCGTATGTCCTCTGTCCTCCCTCGTTCACTCCCTCTCTCCTTCATTCTTTCTCTCTCTCTCTCTCTCTCTCTCTCTCTCTCTCTCTCTCTTTCTCTCTCTGTCCCTGTATCAGAGATTCAAGCTCCTGGCTAATCTAAGCTGTGTTTAGAAGACACTTACCGCACTTGGATATATATTTAAAAGGACGGTTCACTCAAAAAGTCATCATTTACTCACTCTTGTGTTTTTACATAATTTTTTCATTTACTTTTTGTCAACAAAAGTAAAAACGTTCGAGGTTACTAAAGTAACCCTTCGTTCCCCGAGGAGGGGAACGGAAGCACTATAAGTGGATTTGATTGTAAAATCCACGCATTGGGAGGTTCGGTTCAGAAGCTACTCGTCTGAAAGAGTATTGAACGGGCCAATTAAGAATGAATTGGCAGCGCAAGCCTGCGCAGGTGAGCGGCATAAGCAATCAACTGAGTATATAAGCTCACCTGGCGCCAGCAGACGCTATCCTTTTTAAGCTGAAGAGACTTTCAACAGCTAAGGGACAGTCATTATGGCGACGGAGTATAGTGCTTCCGTTCCCCTCCTCGGGGAACGAAGGGTTACTTTAGTAACCTCGAACGTTCCCCTTCGGGGGGAACTTCAGCACTATAAGTGGATTTGATTGTAAAATCCACGCATTGGGAGCCCATTGAAAGCGCCATAATGACTGCACCTTACCAACACCCCCGATGAGGAGATAGTCAAGCAAGCGTGACGCACCCACATCATGGGGGGCGCGGTCCTCCAACGTGTCCCTGGCCCTAATTTATCCTACTTCAACAGAAGTTTTACGGATTTATATATATTTTTTGGGAAGTTGTGAGCATCTAGATAATTCTAGGAAAATACGACAGTACGTTGGGAAGCGTGCAATCCCGATAGGGAGGACGCTGCGGAGGCCATCCGTTACCCAAGGGGGGATAGATGGCAGAATTTACATATGGACTAGCCCTAAAAAGGGGGAGTACGCATAGCAAAAGAGTGGTTAGCGGGGAGGGAAGACACGGGTCCGCCCAGGGGGGGGACTTAACCGTGGCGGAATAAGCATATGGGATCGCCTAGTGGGGATCAAGCATAGCAGGCACCTTTACCCAAAACGCGGGCTGACCAGCGGGCAGACCTACAACGTAGTGGGCCAGCAAGTGACTCCTCCGCTGAGTCAGTGCTGGGGGCACGGAGGAATCTGCAGGGCTCACCTGACGGGGAACTTTACTGACAGATAAAAAGGCGCACGTATCTCCGTGTTAGGGAAAATGGCGCAGCAAGCGTGTTTCAACACCCTACCGAATTGTTTCCTCAATCACCAAGGGTTACCTAATACCCTTGAGGAAAAACGGTTCCACTCGCAGATTGTAAAACCTTGCAAATGTGTTGGGTGTCACCCAGCCCGCAGCTCTACAGATGTCTGTTAGAGGGGCGCCGCGTGCGCGCGCTCGAGAGGATGCGAAGCTCCGAGTGGAGTGCGCACGCGCTCTCGGGGGACGCGGCTCATCTCGGCTCTGATAGTGAAAGAAAGGCATCCACAATCTAGTGGGAACTTATTTCGGTACGGCACTTCCCTGCTGCCGACCGCTATAACAGACGAAGAGCTGCTCAGATGATCTAAACTCTGAGTGCGGTCCGGATAATACGCAAAACGCGAACTGGACAATCAGAAGGGCTGGGTCTGCCTCCTCCGAGGGCAGCGCTTGCAGGCTCACTACCTCGTATTAAAACGGAGTGGTAGGAACCTTGGGCACATATCGCGGGCGGGGTCTCAGGACGTGAGAGAAGCCAGCCCAATTACAGGCATGAGTCACTGACCGAAAAATGCCTCCGGGTCCCCGACCCTCTAATCGATATCAACGCGACCAGCAGAGCTGTCTTCAGGGACAGAAAGATACTGAGTCGAGGATCGAAGGGATCTGACGCGGCTTGTGTAGCGAGGGCGAGATCCTAAGAGGGCATGAGAGGGGGCGGGGTGGATTAATTCGCTTAACGCCCCTGAGGAACCGGATGATGAGGTTATGCGTTCCCACGGTGCTGCCAGCCACCGCGTTATGAGAGCGGAGATGGCAGCCACGTAACCTTGAGTGTGGAGGGCGACAGCCTGCTCTCCAACTTCTCTCGGCGTAAAGAAAGCACAACGCTGATCTGGCAAATTACGGGGGTCTTCTCAGCGAGAGACACACCATTCAGTGAATAGACTCCACGTCAGGGCATAGGCGCGCTCGGGGAGGGGGCTCTAGCCCGAGTGACGGTATTAGCCACCGCAATCGGAGGTTACCTAAGTCTTCCTCGCGTCTAAAATCTCTTCAAAGATCGGCAAGGGTGCCAGGTGGTGCCCTGTCCCTGAGAGAGTAGGTGCTCTCTCGAAGGGACTGCCAGGGGAGGGCTATCGCGAGGGAGAGCTCTGACATCCAGGTCCGGTTGAGCCAGAGGGGCGCAACCAGCAACCTGTTCCTCGTCCTCCCTGACCTTGCACAGTAACTGCGCGAGCAGGCTCACTGGGGGAAACGCGTATTTGCGCGTGCCCCGAGGCCAGCTGCAAGCCAGTGCATCCGTGCCGAGAGCACTCGGTCAGGGAAAGAACAACTGGCAATGAGCGATCTCGGGGGAAGCAACAGATCGATCTGGGCTTCCCCGAATCGCGCCCATATCAGCTGAACAGACTCGGGGTGGAGTCTCCATTCTCCAGGACGCAAGGCTGCCGTGAGAGCGCATCGGCTGCACGGTTGAGCTTGCCTGAATATGAATGGCGTGCAGCGATTTCAGCCGCGGATGACTCCAGCGGAGCAGACGGCGGGCGAGCTGAGACTTGCGGCGAGAGCGCATACCCCCTAACGGCTGATATACGCCACCGCCGCCGTACTGTCCGTCCTGACCAGCACGTGTTGCCGCTCCAGCACCGGAAAAAACGGTGGAGAGCGAGGAACACTGCCAACAGCTCCAGGCGATATGCCAATGCAACTGGGTCCCTTTCCACAGGTCCGCAGCCGCATGCCCGCAACGCACAGCCCCCCAGCCCGTGTTGGAAGTGTCTGCTGAAACGACAACAAGACTGGACGCCTGTTCTAGAGACACCCAGGCCTGTAGGAACGAGGGGTCGCTCCAAGGGCTGAGGGCGCGGCGACACAGCGCAGTAACAGAGACTCGGTGTGCGCGCGCGTGCCATGCGCGTCTGGGGACTCGATCGTGAAGCCAGTGCTGAAGTGGTCTCATATAGAATAATCCGAGCGGCATGAAGCGGCTGCGGATGCCATATGCCCCAGGAGCCTCTGAAATAGTTTCAGTGGGACCACTATTTTACTGTCGAGCTCTCTCAGACAGTACAGCATCAGCTGAGCGCGCTCTCCGGAGAGGCGCGCTGCCATGGTGACCGAGTCCAGCTCCAGCCCGAGAGAAGAGATCCTCTGCACGGGGGCGAGTTTGCTCTTTTCTCGGTTGACCTGAAACCCCCACAGGTGGAAGTGCCAGAGCACATTGTCTCTGTGCATAATCAACTCTGTGCATAATCAAAAGAGAGGGCAAATTCAGCCAGTCGTAAAGAAATTGAGTATGCAGATGCCCGCGAGCCGAAGGGGCGCTGAGGCACCCTCCGCGGGCTTGGTGAGGACCCGCGGAGACAGAGAGAGCCCGAAGGGGAGGGCTTTGTATTGCCAAGCTCGACCTTCAAACGCAAACCGTAGAAACTGTCGGTGGCGAGGAAGAGTGGAGACATGGAAATACGCGTCCATCAGGTCTAATGCTGCAGACCAACCCAGAGGACGATTGCACCGGAGGATGCGCTTCTGCGTGAGCATTCTGAACAGCAGCTTGTGCAGGCAGCGGTTCAAAACGCGCAGATCTAGGATTGGCCGTGACCCACCGCTCTTTTTGGGCACGATGAAGCGTGGGCTGTAAAACCCGCACTCCATCTCGGCTGGAGGGAGCGGCTCGATTGCATCCTTCGCCAGGAGGACAGCAATCTCCTCTCGCAAGACAGGGGCGGACAGGGGGCTGACCCTGGTGAATACACACCCGTTACTTGGGGGGCCGTTTCGCGAACTGAATCGCATAGCCGAGTCTGATTGTGCGTATGAGCCACCGCGAAGAGCTGGCCCGCGCTAACCAGGCAGGCAGAGCTCTCGCTAATGGACTCATCGCTACAATCGCTGACGTACCAGCAGTGGGGCAGCGCGGAGTGGGTGTGCTGATCCGGGAAGCTCGCGGGTCCCACGGAAAAGCTGGAGGTGAGATATTTGCTCTCACTCCAAACCCGAGCTCCGGAGGGGAGGCTCGAGGGGTGGGAGAAAGGAGACGTCCTTCCAGCGCTCGTGAGCCACTGGCGAAACGCACCGAATCTGCAAGCTAGAAAGCATAGCGTCCCAGACTGGCAGATTTCGGGCTGTCACATCTGGGGAAGTGAAAAGTGCCCTTTCATAATGTTTTCATGGCAGTAAAAAGTGCCGTTGGAAATGGGGCCCCGCCCTCCAGCGGGGAAAGAGCAAGTTCCCTCTTCTCCAGATGGCCTGTCCCAGGGGCGCTTCGCGGTCCGTTGCCAGACTTAGCGGCGTTCTGGGCAGGGGGGCTGCCTGCTTCCGAGGTGCCCGACGCGCTCGCTTCGCCGGAGGCGTGTGCGGGGGCGGAGCAGCTCTCGTAGGCGGGCGCCTTCGGCGAGGAGCAGGTATGAATGGCACGGCGGGCGGAGCGGGCTACGGACCGCCGATAAGACATCACCCACCAACTGCTCTCTCACCGCCTTGAATTCCTGGGTGAATTCACAGACAGTGTCGCCGAACCTGGCTGGGGATATGGGGAAGTCAAGAAAGCGGACTTTGTCGACTTTGCGCATATCAGCCAGGGGTGGCGCTCCTGGACCACTAATGTGGACATCGTCCTCCCCAACGCACACGCAGCGGACTCAGTAGTCCGAAGAGCTAAGTCGGCGGCGGTGCGAAGCTCGTAAGCCTGGGTTGGACCCACCCTCGTGCAGCTCGGCCAGCGCCTGCGCTTGGTAGCGCTGGTAGGTGGCTATCGCATGCAAGGCGGAAGCAGCCTGGCCCGCAGCTATGTAAGCTCTAGCTCCGAGGGAGGTAGATAACTTACAGGCTTTGGATGGGAGACGAGGCGGACCCCGCCAAGAAGAGGCGCCGCGCGGATTTACCGCCATCGCGCACTCAACCTGAGGAATCGCCACATACCCCCTGGCTGTTTCACCGTCAAGAGTGGTTAGGGTGGAGGAACACGCAGCACGAGCAGAAAAAAGTGCTTTACAAGACCGCGTGAGCCTACTGTGCACCTCCGGGAAGAAGGGAACGCCCCTCTAGTCGGTCCGGCCACGGAGCTGGGGGATAAACCATCTCCAACCCACGGCCGAAGCAGCCCGGGAAAGCATGGCTAACATGTCCGTTTCAGGATCCGTAGTGACAGCGCTCACCAGCCCGAAGGGGGCGAGCGGGTCTGGATCATCATCGGACAATGAAAGCCCACCCTCCGATGCCGCGGTGGACATCTGGTCTTCGGTGTCATCGGGCGTAAGGGCTACCATCTGTTAGACGGATCGCTTCCCCCGCCCGAAGCTTGGATGGAGCGCTTAGAGGAGCGGGAGGTCCGCGGGCCCGTGGGCGACGGATTATCTCTCGCTGAAACCCTCAGATCTGCCCGAGTGCCCGCTGCAGAGCAGGGGACAACTGGGGTGGTTCGCCCTTTTGCAAAGGCTAACCGCGATCTTGCGCAACAGTCATGGCATCGCAATGACGACATGAACTGCCCGCGAGCAGCGCATTAACATGCTGGACCCCCAGACATGTAACGCAGTGCCCGCGCCCATCATCCGAGGACAGGAAACCACCGCATCCAGAAACGCACAGTCGGAGCGCCGTCCTGATAAGGACGTGCTGCACGACTGTGTTGCTCTTTCTGTGAAGTTTGCAACTTTATACGCACCGCTCTGGAGGACCGGACCCAAAGAACGCCAGGCAAGGGAGAAACCCAGCTCGACCGTCTGCCACTGCGTGTACACACTCTGGACCGGGAGAATGCTCTCATTCGCTCAGAATCGCTGGTCACAGCAGGAGGAACCCTCATCGACTCGATCAGAAAGTCTCTGAAGCGAAAAGGATAGCGTCTGCTGGCGCCAGGTGAGCTTATATACTCAGTTGATTGCTTATGCCGCTCACCTGCGCAGGCTTGCGCTGCCAATTCATTCTTAATTGGCCCGTTCAATACTCTTTCAGACGAGTAGCTTCTGAACCGAACCTCCCAATGCGTGGATTTTACAATCAAATCCACTTATAGTGCTGAAGTTCCCCCCGAAGGGGAACTAATGATATTTGAGCTCTTATGATTCTTTTGAAAGCTTTAAATGAGCAACAAACAGGTTTATGTCTGAAATTAAGTGAAAAATATACTCCACCATGTTTCGAGTGTGATTATGGATTATCGTGGTTCGAACGATGGATCTGCGACAAAGCAGCTACGGTTTTAAGAAATGTCACTACATCGTTCTTTATCCAAATGATGCATCGTACTGTGATAGTTCAGCCACGAGTTATGTTGTTGTTTGAGAAAGGCAACTCAGATCTTCAAATGGTTTGTTCAAAAAAATACTCCATGAACCTGTTGTTGAAATGGTCTGAGGATTAATCAGTCAATTTTTTTAGGTAAATGAATTCATTTATGGGGGCTCAGGGATATTTCCTGTGAAAATGTGAGGTAAAAAATTCTAATCCCGTGTTGTTGTGTTTGTTATATTTGACTTGGTACACTGAAAAATATCCGTTAATTAGCAGGTTCCGTATTTCACGATTTAAATTACGTTTCTGTTTGTTGATGATTGTATTTTATATGCTGTTGATCTCTGCTCTGTTGACTTTTGATGATGAAAATTTAACTGTGCATTACTATCACGTCTGACATAGAGCATGCAGGGAATAAACATTAGTAAACACGGATACAGATGCAGCCAAACAAATATTAGTTGAAACAAACAAAGAAAAAAAAAAAGTAACGAGAGAAAGTGGACATTATGGGAGGGACAAAAACAAATGACAAATGACATGAAGAGCAAACAGAGCAGGGTATAAATATACAAGAAAACAATTAACTGACCAAGTTAACAAGGGGGTGGAGACAATTAACTCAAAGATTAACAAGATCAGGGTAAGATGAACAGGAAGTGACATGAAAGCACAAAACTGAAATATTCAAAAACAGAAACCAGGACGTTACAATTATATCAAAGTGACTTTTTGAAGTTTTAGTTGATTTAAACAATATATTGGACAATCAGTTTTGTATAGCGAATTAAGTCTTTAAAATTACTGAAATTGTAACCTCAAAAGTTACTTTTGCTACTTGTTCAAACTATTCATGTACAATTAGTTGAAACAATTCAATCCACTTAAATTGGTAAAAATGATTACGTTAACTTTATTTCTTTGTGTTCTGACAACATGAAGGAATTGTGTGAAACCCAGCATTTTTTCACAATGTACTGGCAGTTTATTACCAGGTTTTTGTATCATAATTTCCAACACAAACCCAGACAATGCATATCAAATCAAACTATTAAAAATGTCAATACAAGTCACTTTTTCACCATCAAAGGTTGTTGGAGGAAAGCTCAAGATTTTATAATTCAAATAAAAATAAATAAATAAATAAATATAAAAAAAAATCACAAAATACAGAAAATTGTTAATTTATTGATAATGTTTATAGTGTAGCCATATGCTTTTGATCTTGTTTTTGAGCTTCAGTTTTTTACACTTGCAGCAATATGTTTGACTTTTTTATGACTTTAATATGCAGATGTTTGATAGTCATAAAACAGTCAAGGAGTCAAGAAAAGAGAATCTGTAGCAGAAAGTTGCATTTTTTCAAGTGCATGTATTGCATCAGTTACATTAGGAGGAAATAAAGAGTATTGGAACAATTTGTGAGCTTGCAAGTTCGCTAGTGCAAGATGAAGAAGAGTTCCGATGGTTCTGTTTCTAGTACTTGTGATGAACCAGAGGTTCTTGAGGAAGAGAGCACTGTTCACTGTTCAAGAACCTGAAAGTAAGATTGTAAAAAGAAATGTATAGAATTACACAATAATATTGCCATTACTAACTTGACCTTGACCAAAAACCTTTATCACAAACTTGTTACCTCTTTTATTATGTAACAACTTGTTTTCTTTTAGATTTGTTCAGAATAACATCAAAATGAGTAAGTGACATTTTGAATTAATCTGATATTATTTTTACATATACTTTACCTTGAATTGTTTCATTCTTTTGTTCCTTTTTTGTAAAGAATAATACTTTTTTAACACTAACATTTGAATGATGAGTTTTGAAAATTATTTTTAAAAATAAGACTTATGCTTGCAAAAAGGAATGCATTTTAAACACATTTTAAAGCAGTGTATAACTACAAAATCACAATCAGCTTTTTAAAAAGTCTTTTGTGTTAAGAATTCTTAAGATTAGGTTAGAGTTTATTGCGAGGCAGTGTCGCAGTAGGTAGTGCTGTCGCCTCACAGCAAGAAGGTCGCTGGGTCGCTGGTTCGAACCTTGGCTCAGTTGGTGTTTCTGTGTGGAGTTTGCATGTTCACCCTGCCTTCTCGTGGGTTTCCTCTGGGTGCTCCGGTTTCCCCCACAGTCCAAAGACATGTGGTACAGGTGAATTGGGTAGGCTAAATTGTCCGTAGTGTGTGAATGTGTGTGTGGATGTTTCCCAGAGATGGGTTGTGGCTGGAAGGGCATCTGCTGTGTAAAAACTTGCTGGATAAGTTGGCATTTCGCTGTGGCGACCCCGGATTAATAAAGGGACTAAGCCGACAAGAGAATGATTGAGGTTAGAGTTTAAATGGAAATTTAAATTTGAAAGCTCAGTTAAGGCCTCAATACACCTATTTAAAAATACAGAGAATCAGAATGACAACTATATTACCACAAACACAAAAAAATATTTGTTAATTGAACATTATTTAATTGTGGAGTCCATTGTGCATCTAATCAACTGGAGTAGACGTGAAAGTTTTAGATCAAACTTGATTTTAACATGCCCATCTAACTTGTTTGCCACTAACTTTATCCAATGGTTGTATTGTGGTAAAGAGGTTTACTAAAGAAAATGGTGATTGCTTTACCTGGGCTTGTGCTTGAGCTACAAGTCTACATTGTGTTCATGAAACACATCCACAGCATTTCAAGTTGATTATATCATGTTAATTCAACAAATGAGTTTTTGAGGACATTTCAGTTCATGAGGTCAGTTCAACATAATGCAATTGTGTTGTGCTTAAGAAATGACATTCAATAAACATGATTTGTATAAGTAAAGTGAACAACATTGAAAATGATTTTTTTTTTTTGAGTGGATCTAGATCAACTTACTGTATAGTAAAATTCTGTGCAGCATAATATATTTTTTTTTCCCAAAAAGCTTGCATATTCTGATTGACTGTTCAACTCTTTTATTGTTCATCACCTTAAACAAATACTTTTTTTAAGTGTAATCAAATGAAAATATATTTCATCTGTGTCCTTATCGTTATAGTTCTCATTTAGACTTTTCTATTCAGACCCGAGTTATAATGACTATTACAGTTTAGCTGTTGTTGTAATCGTCACCCTTGCTATGCACAAGCCTTTGCATTTGAGATTTGCAAACACTGGTATTTTACCATCATGTTAATGATGTTTATATTGTATGTAATGCAGCTTTATGGATTTATTGGGACACTGGGGATGTTCTAATTTACCGTTGCTTTTCATTTAAGGTAGAATTGCCTAGAGGTTAAAATATTGATCAGGCCTTATTAATGTAGTTGAAAGAGGTTGAGGATGAATTTTGAAGAAACCCTGGGCAGTGCTGAGCCTGTAGAAGAGGTGATCCTTGGATTTAGGGCTTTGGTTTTTGACTTGTAATGATGTACATAACATTTTAGCCTTGTCTCTTTACCAGGATTTCTTCAAATACTTCAAATCAATCTAGAGGAAGGCTCTTTGATATCCTTTCAATATTTTGACTGCAGTAGTCACGTCACATCACATGCATTGTCATTTGTTAAAGCTTTTACATTTGTAGCTTGTATTTACATTATGGGGCAGTTGAATGCTTGATTCTGATTGGGGGATGAACATTCTGAGGTGTGCAATGAATTAATTTCAGGGAGTAACAACTTCTTTAAAGAAGAACCCCATCATTTCTTTGTGCAAATTATATTGTTTTACATGCACAAGCATTAAAAATAATCCAATATTAGTTTTGGTAAAAACTTAAACTTGATTTCCATATTAGTTGAAATATATGTAACTGGCACATATAGGGCTCTATTTTGACTATCAATGCTCAAATTTGAAAGCGCAGGGCGCAAAAGCATTAAGGGCATGTCAGAATCCAATCCCATACTATTTAAGGATGGAAAAATCTGCTTTGCGCCGTGGCGAATGGTCTAACAGCGTTGAGCTTATTCTCTTAATGAGTTATAGGTGTGTTTTGAGAATAAACCAATCAAAGTCTCATCTCCCATTCCCTTTAAGAGTCAGTTGCTTCGCACCATAGCGCATTTGCTATTTACTTGATTAACTTTGCAAATGGAAAAACTGAGCATTTCACTAGCAACAAAACAGTCAAACAGAGCATCTACAGCACAAGAATGATAGACGAGTGTCCCCATTCTTTACTTTCGCTTTTACTCCCATGGATAGGGAAATGTCTTTTATGCACAATGTCTTTTAATTTCCAGCAAACGAATAAATGAACAATAAAAACAAAGTGTGGTCAAACAAGTGTGGTTATATCCTAACACACATGCTATGCCCCTTATGGTCTAAAACGTGGCAGGTGGACAAATCTAAGCTTGCATTTAATAAAACAAATATAAATATGCATATAAGAAATAATGCTGCTAATAATAATAACATTATACAAAAGCAAATTGTCATAAATAAACTGAAAAAAAAAACAGAGATGAAGAAGGCATGAAAGTATGGCTTTTATATTTATGTAGGCTAGAAAATAATATTTTTTGTAATATTTGAGCATTTTAATTCTTTTTCATATGTTTAGATATTTGCAGATTACACAACTAACCTGCTCTGTGCTGGACTATAGACCTGCTTTGATCTGGTCTATTGTGCTATTATAGTTCCTCAAAATAGCATTGCGCCAGCAATGCGCCTCAACACACCTCCTTTTTTAGACCAGAACGCCTATGGCACACATATGATTGCAAATGCACTTGCTATTTAAACAGGGTGGTGCAAAACGTCAAGCCAACTCTTGCGCCGAGCTGAAACTAGCAAACAACAATTGCGTTGTGCATTGTGCCGGGTGTATGATAGGGACCATATAGGGTCTATGTTTCCTTTAAAAATTATTTGAGAACGTTAAATATTCTATTCTAAAACATACAATTACTCACAAAAACTAACGCATATTCTAATCTCATATATAAATCATATAAATAAATTAATAAGCGATTTATAAAAAAAAAAACTTTAATATTTATTATTTATTAGGCAATAAAAATTCCTACGTTAATTATAATATTAGTAATAATAATGATGATGATGATGAGGTGATGATAATGATTAGTATTTTGTTTTCACAATCTTTAGAGAGGTAACATAAATTCCGCTTTTATAGATCACCTATAGCTTTCATCATGAGGCTGTGTTCAAAATGACATCAATGCTTTCAAAGTGCACTGGGAAGGGAACACAGTTGTAAACATGAAGATCACTAAAACTGAACTGTAAAAATACTTTAAAAGCAAATTACACCTAAGAGAGATGACTTTAATGCTTTTTTTTATTATTAATCATTCCAAGTTTAAATGTTAGAAGGTTCTAAATGAATAGGGCATGGGGGGATAAGTGAGAATAGAACGCAGCCTGGAACTTTGTTTTTAACTACAGCTTCAGAAGTGTAGTTTCAAGTGCTCAAGTTTGCGAATGTTCGTTGGAACAATGGAATTGGGAAACAGCAAATCAAAGAACTATGTTTGTAATGACGGAACTTGCTAACGATGGTTTTGGGAAACGCACCCCTGTACAGTAACAAAATTTACATGATTTTATGAGATAGATTTTAGTTTCAAAACATTTAATGTAGCAAAATGACTATTGACTAATTAGGGCTTTTATAAGTACAATACATGAAATATTAAAGATGCTTGATGAAATAAAAACACTAATTTGGACAACAATAAATCTTGACAGACTTTTGGCAGAAAATACACTCATAAAGTTACATTTATGGCAAAGCAGTGGCGCAGTAGGTAGTGCTGTCTCCTCACAGCAAGAAGGTTGCTAGTTCGAGCCTTGGTTCAGTTTCTGTGTGGAGTTTGCATGTTTTCCCTGCGTCCGCTTGGATTTCCTCCGGGTGCTCCGGTTTCCCCCACAGTCCAAAGACATGTGGTACAGATGAATTGGGTAGGCTAAATTGTCCGTAGTGTATGAGTGTGTGTGTGTGTGTGTGAATGTGTGAATGTTTCCCAAAGATAAGTTGCAGCTGGAAGGGCATCCACTGCGTAAAAACTTATTGGAATAGTTGGCAGTTCATTCCACTGTGGCGACCCCGGATTAGTAACGGGACTTAGCCGACAAGAAAATGAATGAATGAATGAATGAATGAGTAATGATACGTTTGCTTTTTGTTTACACTACTTATTTAAAATTAACTGAAACAACATAATTATTGAGGTTTTGAGGAGGGAATCTCATTGTTTTATGTTCAATCCACTGAAATTTTTAAAAACTAATCAGCTAACTTAATTCCTTCATGTTGATTTTCTGTATGTTGTTGTAGCCTGTAACATAATGTGATCCATAATGATAAGCAACACATTAATCCATTTTAAATAAAACTAAGTAAATATAAAAGCAGATAAATGACTTTGAACATCAAGTGTACCTACAATCATCTAATCATGTAAAAGAAATGTTTGGGCTTTGACCTGAAAGAAATACTTTGGGCTTAGGATGACATTTTTGTGTTCTCTGAGCTGTTTTATCACCTGTCCCCTTGGCATCTACAGGGGGTTGATGTTGATGAGCCGTCCCAGCTGACGATTGCATGTCTGGGCCTTGAAGCTCAGGCCACTGGGGGATGCGGTGGAAGGTTAGCGCCTCCGCAGCGAGGCATGTGTGTGTGAAGCTTTTCATTTAGCGTTGGGCTCTGACAAGACCCCTGGCCCAGATAAGCGGAGCTTTGCCTCTTTTACAGGTGAAATCTATTCTCACATTTGCCTCAGGGGCGCGTGGACTGTAACAGAGTTTCTCTGCCCCTCTGGGTCCCACCACAAAGCCAGAGAATAAATGGTGAAGGTGGCTGCAGTGGACAGAAAAATCAATGCCTGTTTATACAGACATGACAGTCCTGGAGCCCCTGCAATCGGCCCGGCCGCCCGCCTGCTCTCCCACGCACTTTTCTATTCTCCTGCTTTATTTCTCTCTCTGTCACACCAAAACTGTCTCCTGTAACCTCGCGAAAAGGTGAGAATAGACCCCCAGGTGGTCCTGCATTTGCTTTTTCAGTTTCTGTTGCTTTACTGCTGTAAATCAGAGGTTTGCTGTAATACTGTACCATTTGATACGGTCAGATCTGGTAAATGGCTTTGATTTATTGCAATTTTTAGACTGTAATTGCATATAACGCAATACTTTTTGTTAAGTAAATAGAAAAAGGATATGGATATGTAAAAGTTTTAAAATAGAATCCCAAATTGCAAAGTCAGTCTCCATTTATTCACTGTCATGTAGTTCTCATCGCATTCGCGTGGGTTTCCTCCGGGTGCTCCGTTTTCCCCCACAGTCCAAAGACATGCGGTACAGGTGAATTGGGTATGCTAAATTGTCCGTAGTGTATGAGTGTGTGTGAATGTGTGTGTGTGGATGTTTCCCAGAGATGGGTTGCAGCTGGAAGGGCATCCGCTGCCTAAAACATGCTGGATAAGTTGGTGGTTCATTCCACTGTGGCCACCCCGGATTAATAAAGGGACTAAGCCGACAAGAAAATGAATGAATGAATGAGTTTCCTCAAATGGTTTGAGTTGCATTACCTTCACGTTTTGGGTTTTACAATGTAGTATATCTATACATATTAGACTATCAAATAGTTTTCTGTAAGTATTTAAATTGAGGAGAATTATGAGATGCTAGAAAATATTTAAAATGTACTTTTTGCAGGGACAAAAATACCCATTGCAGATATCCGAGGATACCCATTTTGTACACCCCTGAACTAGGGCCCAGATCCTGGACTCATAAATTGTCCACAATAAATCCATAAACTGCAAATACACTCTATTTAGATCTGTCTGTAGGCCACAAACTGAAAACAATCAAACTAAATGAAATGCAAAATTGGAACAAAAAAAATTCTTAATGCTAAAATGCATAAAATAAGCGATCAATATCCCCGAGCTGCTTTCCTTGATTAATGCAAATCTGAGCAGAGAGAAGATGACTTGTGTGTGAAAGAGCTCTAATGCTCCTGTGTAATAAATGCTTCCGTAAATCCGTCTGAGCAGTGATGCAATACCAGGCAGACGTGCCATAATTAGGCTTTTTACTTTCATTTGTTTTGTTTTCCATCATTCGCCATCGCCGGACGGGGTGGAATCTCTTAGCAGATCCAGTACAGTGCGCTCATGTTGTATGCGCTAATAAAAAACGAGCGGGTATTTAATGCATGTGATGTACAGGCATCTGCGTGTGTGTTTAGAGATGGAAGATTTCCTTAATCACAGCGTGTGTCAACAACTTGCCTGAGCGTAAAAAGCAGTGCAGCCGGGTAAAAGGAATCATCTAGGATTGCTTTCTTCTCTGGTGTGATTAGCTGCTAGTACAGTTTCCAGTGGAGGAGACAACAGCTGCAGTGACTGAGGCATTACTGGAGTAATGGGAGCATCTGCTTGAACATCATCACTGTGCATACTTTTCCATTTTTTGAGTTACTGTTGTCATCACTTATTGTTTAATACCATTTGTTCTTGACATTTGAGAATATGCATTTTGCTCCTTAGACCTTTTTTGCTGTTATTTTGGTCAAAATAGATCTTGCACTTGGACACAATAATGATCGATGGGAAACAGCATGCATAGTTAGAATTTTGCTGCAGTTTAGGTCAGGTCAGTTCAATTCAATTCAACAAAGATTTTTTAAAATGTGTAAGTATTAGGGGTGTAACGATTTATGTAATTCTCCAGAACCGTCATGGTATGGAGGTAACGGTTCGGTTCATGCACTCAATAAATATGGTCAGTTCAGATACAGTATGCCAGTCCAGTCACTGGAGTTCCCCAACCAGATATCACAAAGTAGGACATGTTCCTGGATTAACATCTATGTTGATCCTAGAACAACATTCCAATTAGTCAATCAGATTTAAGGGAAACGTTTACCGGATGTTAAGTTTAGGTTAGTTTGTTCACTTACAGTGCATCCAGAAAGTATTCATAGCGCTTCATAGTCAAATTTTTTTTTTTTTGTTACAGCCTACAGCATAATGTACTAAATTCATTTATTTCTTAACATTCTACACACAATACCCCATAATGACAATGTGAAAAAAAGAGTTTTTTGAAACTGTTTCAAATTTATTAAAAATAAAAAAATCCTGAAAAATCACATGTACATAAGTATTCACAGCCTTTGCCGTGAAGTTCTTAATTGAGCTCAGGTACATTCTGTTCCCCTTCGGTTGGGGAACTTCAGTGCTATTAAGTGGATTTGATCTTTGTGAAAATCCACGAAATGGGAGGATTCGGTTCAGAAGCCGCTTGAATGCAATGAATGCAATGAATTGGCAGCGTAAGCTTGCACAGGTGTGCTTCATTGCCAATTATCCCAGCATATAAGCACACCTGGAGCAAGCAAACGCCATCCTTTTCGCTTCAGAGACTTTCTGATCGAGTTGATGAGGGTTCCTCCTGCTGTGACCAGCGATTCTGAGCGAACGAGAGCATTCTCCCGGTCAAGAGTGTGTACACGCAGCGGCAGACGGTCGAGCTGGGTTTCTCCCTTGCCTGGCGTTTCAGGACGGTGCTCCGACTGTGCGTTTCTGGATGCGGTGGTTTCCTGTCCTCGGATGATGGGCACGGGCACTGCGTTACATGCCTGGGGGGTCCAGCATGTTAATGCGCTGCTCGCGGGCAGTTCATGTCGTCATTGCGATGCTATGACTGTTGCGCAGTAAAGATCGCGGCTAGCCTTTGCAAAAGGGCGAAACACCCCAGCTGTCCCCTTCTCTGCAGCGGGCACTCGGGCAGATCTGAGGGTTTCAGCGAGAGATAATCCGTCGCCCACGGGCCCGCTGACCTCCCGCTCCTCTAAGCGCTCCATCCAAGCTTCGGGCGGGGGAAGCGATTCGTCTAACAGATGGTAGCCCTTACGCCCGATGACACCGGAGACCAGACGTCCACCGCGGCATCGGAGGGTGGGCTTTCATTGTCAGATGATGATCCAGACCCGCTCGCCCCCTTCGGGCTGGTGAGCGCTGTCACTACAGATCCTGAAACGGACATTTTAGCCATGCTTTCCCGGGCTGCTTCGGCCGTGGGTTGGAGATGGTTTATCCCCCAGCTCCGTGGCCGGACCGACTAGAGGGGCGTTCCCTTCTTCCCGGAGGTGCACAGTAGGTTCACGCGGTCTTGAAAAGCACTTTTTTCTGATCGTGCTGCGTGTCCCTCCACTCTCACCACTCTTGACGGTGGAACAGCCAGGGGGTATGTGGCGATTCCTCAGGTTGAGTGCGCGATGGCGGTCAATCCGCGCGGCGCCTCTTCTTGGCGGGGTCCGCCTCGTCTCCCATCCAAAGCCTGTAAGTTATCTGCCTCCCTCGGAGCTAGAGCTTACATAGCTGCGGGCCCGGCTGCTTCCGCCTTGCATGCGATAGCCACCTACCAGCGCTACCAAGCGCAGGCGCTGGCCTAGCTGCACGAGGGTGGGTCTAACCCAGGCTTACGAGCTTCGCACCGCCGCCGACTTAGCTCTTCGGATACTGAGTCCGCTGCGTGTGCGTTGGGGAGGACGATGTCCACATTAGTGATCCAGGAGCGCCACCCCTGCCTGATATGCGCGAAGTCGACAAAGTCCGCTTTCTTGACTTCCCCATATCCCAAGCCATGTTCGGCGACACCGTTCAAGGCGGTGAGAGAGCAGTTGATGGGTGATGTCTTATCGGCGGTCTGTAGCCCCCTCCGCCCGCCGTGCCATTCATACCTGCTCCTTGCCAAAGGCGCCCGCCTACGAGAGCTGCTCCGCCCCCGCACACGCCTCTGGCGAAGCGAGCGCGTCGGGCACCTCGGAAGCAGGCAGCCCCCCTGCCCAGAACGCCGCTAAGTCTGGCAACGAACCGCGAAGCGTCCCTGGGACGGGCCATTTGGAGAAGAGGGAACTTGCTCTTTCCCCGCTGGAGGGCGGGGCCCCATTTCCAACGGCACTTTTTTACTGCCATGAAAACATCATGAAAGGGCACTTTTCACTTCCCCGGATGTGACAGCCCGAAATCTGCAAGTCTGGGACGCTATGCTTTCTAGCTTGCAGATTCGGTGCGTTTCGCCAGTGGCTCACAAGCGCTGGGAGGACGGTCTCCTTTCTCCCACCCCTCGAGCCTCCCCTCCGGAGCTCGGGTGCGGAGTGAGAGCAAATATCTCACCTCCAGCTTTTCCGTGGGACCCGAGCACTTCCCGGATCAGCACACCCACTCCGCGCTGCCCCACTACTGGTACGTCAGCGATTGTAGCGATGAGTCCATTAGCGAGAGCTCTGCCTGCCTGGTTAGCGTGGGCCAGCTCTTCGCGGTGGCTCATACGCACAATCAGACACGGCTATGCGATTCAGTTCGCGAAACGGCCCCCCAAGTCACGGATGTGTATTCACCAGGGTCAGCCCCCTGTCCGCCCCTGTCTTGCGAGAGGAGATTGCTGTCCTCCTGGCGAAGGATGCAATCGAGCCGCTCCCTCCAGCCGAGATGGAGAGCGGGTTTTACAGCCCACACTTCATCGTGCCCAAAAAGAGCGGTGGGTCACGGCCAATCCTAGATCTGCACGTTTTGAACAACTGTCTGCACAAGCTGCCGTTCAGAATGCTCACGCAGAAGCGCATCCTCCGGTGCGTTCGTCCTCTGGGTTGGTCTGCAGCATTAGACCTGATGGACGCGTATTTTCTTGTCTCCACTCTTCCTCGCCACCGTCAGTTTCTGCGGTTTGCGTTTGAAGGTCGAGCTTGGCAATACAAAGCCCTCCCCTTCGGGCTCTCTCTGTCTCCGCGGGTCCTCACCAAACCCGCGGAGGGTGCCTTAGCGCCCCTTCGGCTCGCGGGCATCTGCATACTCAATTTTCTTGACGACTGGCTGATTTTTGCCCTCTCTCGGAGCAATTGATTATGCACAGAGACAAAGTGCTCCGACACATCCACTTGTTGGGGTTACAGGTCAACCGAGAAAAGAGCAAACTCGCCCCCGTGCAGAGGATCTCTTCTCTCGGGCTGGAGCTGGACTCGGTCACCATGGCAGCGCGCCTCTCCGGAGAGCGCGCTCAGCTGATGCTGTACTGTCTGAGAGAGCTCGACAGTAAAATAGTAGTCCCACTGAAACTATTTCAGAGGCTCCTGGGGCATATGGCATCCGCAGCCGCTTCACGCCGCTCGGATTACTCTATATGAGACCACTTCAGCACTGGCTTCACGATCGAGTCCCCAGACACGCATGGCACGCGCGCGCACACAGAGTCTCTGTTACTGCGCTGTGTCGCCGCGCCCTCAGCCCTTGGCCCTCGTTCCTACAGGCCTGGGTGTCTCAGTCTTGTTGTCGTTTCAGCAGACGCTTCCAACACGGGCTGGGGGGCTGTGCGTTGCAGGCATGCGGCTGCGGACCTGTGGAAAGGTACCCAGTTGCATTGGCATATCGCCTGGAGCTGTTGGCAGTGTTCCTCGCTCTCCACCGTTTTTTTCCGGTGCTGGAGCGGCAACACGTGCTGGTCAGGACGGACAGTACGGCGGCGGCGTATATCAGCCGTATGGGGGGTATGCGCTCTCGCCGCATGTCTCAGCTCGCCCGCCGTCCGCTCCTCTGGAGTCATCCGCGGCTGAAATCGCTGCACGCCATTCATATTCAGGCAAGCTCAACCGTGCAGCCGATGCGCTCTCACGGCAGCCTTATGTCCTGGAGAATGGAGACTCCACCCCGAGTCTGTTTAGCTGATATGGGCGCGATTTGGGGAAGCCCAGATCGATCTGTTGCTTCCCCCGAAATCGCTTATTGCCAGTTGTTCTTTCCCTGACCGAGTGCTCTCGGCACGGATTCACTGGCTTACAGCTGGCCTCGGGGCATGCACAAATACGCGTTTCCCCCAGTGAGCCTGCTCGCGCAGTTACTGTGCAAGGTCAGGAAGGACGAGGAACAGGTTGCTGGTTGCGCCCCTCTGGCTCAACCGGACCTGGATGTCAGAGCTCTCCCTCGCGATAGCCCTCCCCTGGCAGTCCCTTCGAGAGAGCACCTCTCCGCTCTCATGACGCGGTGGCTGGCAGCACCGTGGGAATGCATAACCTCATCATCCGGTTCCTCAGGGGCGCTAAGCGAATTAATCCACCCCGCCCGCTCTCATGCCCTCTTAGGATCTCGCCCTCGCTACACAAGCCACGTCAGATCCCTTCGATCCTCGACTCAGTATCTTTCTGTCCCTGAAGACAGCTCTGCTGGTCGCGTTGATATCGATTAGAGGGTGGGGGACCCGGAGGCATTTTTCGGTCAGTGACTCGTGCCTGTAATTGGGCTGGGTTTCTCTCACGTCCAGAGACCCCGCCCGCGATATTTGCCCAAGGTTCCTACCACTCCGTTTTAATACGGGGTAGTGAGCCTGCAAGCGCTGCCCTCGGAGGAGGCAGACTCAGCCCTTCTTTATTGTCCAGTTCGCGTTTTGCGTATTATCCGGACCGCATTCAGAGTTTAGAACCTCTGAGCAGCTCTTCGTCTGTTATGGTGGTCGGCAGCAGGGAAGTGCCGTACCGAAACAAGTTCCCACTAGATTGTGGATGCCTTTCTTTCGCTATCAGAGCCGAGGTGAGCCGCGTCCCCCGAGAGTGCGTGCGCACTCCACTCTGAGCTTCGCATCCTCTCGAGCGCGCGCACTCGGCGCCTCTCTAACAGACATCTGTAGAGCTGCGGGCTGGGTGACACCCAAGACATTTGCAAGGTTTTACAATCTGCGAGTGGAGCCGGTTTCCTCAAGGGTATTAGGTAACCCTTGGTGATTGAGGAAACAATTCGGTAGGGTGTTGAAACACGCTTGCTGTGCCATTCTCCCTAACACGGAGGTATGTGCACCTTTTTATCTGTCAGTAAAGTTCCCCGTCAGGTGAGCCCTGCAGATTCCTCTGTGGTCCCCGGCACTGACTCAGCGGAGGAGTCACTTGCTGGCCCACTACGTTGTAGGTCTGCCCGCTGGTCAGCTCGCGTTTTGGGTATAGGTGCCTGCTATTCGTGATCCCCACTAGGCGATCCCATATGCTTATTCCACCACGGTTCAGTCCAATTCAATCCGTAAGACTTCTGTTAAAGTAGGATAAATTAGGGCCAGGGACACGTTGGAGGACCGCGCCTCCCATGATGTGGGTGCGTCACGCTTGCTTGACAATCCCCTCATCGGGGGCGTTGGTAAGGTGCAGTCATTATGGCGCTTTCCATAGTTCTCCCTTTTCGTGGATTTTCACAAAGATCAAATCCACTTAATAGCACTGAAGTTCCCCAACCGAAGGGGAACGTTCGAGGTTACAGAAGTAACCCTTCGTTTCCCGAGGAGGGGAACGGAAGTGCTATACTTCGTCGCCATAATGACTGTCCCTTAGCTGTTTGAAAGTCTCTTCAGCTTAAAAGGATGGCGTTTGCTTGCTCCAGATGTGCTTATATGCTGGGATAATTGGCAATGAAGCACACCTGTGCAAGCTTACGCTGCCAATTCATTGCATTCATTGGCCCGTTCAATACTCTTTCAGACAAGCGGCTTCTGAACCGAATCCTCCCATTTCGTGGATTTTCACAAAGATCAAAACGACTTAATAGCACTGAAGTTCCCCTCCTCGGGGAACGAAGGGTTACTTCTGTAACCTCGAACGTTTCCATTGATCATTCTTGAGATGTTTCAGCAACTTATTTGGAGTTTACTTGTTTTTAAATTCAGTTGAATGGACATGATTTGTAAAGGCATACACCAGTCTATATAAGGGCCCTTGGTTGACAGTGCATGTTAAAGCACAAACCAAGCCCGAAGACAACGAATTGTCTGTAGACCAATGATGGCTCGTTTCCAATGACTGCTACAGTACGGTACGGTTCGGGTCAGTACGGGTCACCTTTATCAGGCTTGCGTTTCCACTATAAAGGGTACCCTTTTGGTGGGCAAGGTGTAAGACAGAAAGTTTCAGTCGTATCATTCTCGCTCGAGGAACTGTCTTCAGTAAAGCTGCACAGGTCGTTCACATATCATAATTAAAGCACTTCTCACAAAACAGACACTTTACACACATAAATACTTTTGTATAAATGTTTATTACTAACTTTTCTATAAACAGGAGTTGATTATAACTGCAGATCAATGACAGTGCAAAATAGCCCACTGTAACGTCTGTAATTATATAAAATAAATAAATAAATGAACATATATGCACACATACAGCCTCTTACAGTCTCCGATGTTACCAACTACAGAAAAACTACACACATCATACATTTCATTCTTAATTAGGTTCAACACAACACAAAGTATAGCCTACAGTCAGTGAAAACCTCTCATCTGTGTCTGTAATCTTCAGCAGCACATTTCATGAAGCCTCTGTTAGAGAATAATTCCATCATTCCCAGTTTATATTAGTCCAAAAGGTGATGATAATAATTAAAACAAGGGAGTTTGTTCACGTTTGCTGAAAACATAACGTGTAGTTATTATTATCAGCTTAAGAAGTTTGTTATTTCAGATATAGCGCGGCGAGCGCGCGGAGAGCGCAAGGGAGAAAGTGAAACTGATCGCGCGTCAGACTGGCTCGTAAAAAAATTGTGAGGCACAGGGTAGATTCTGCTCTACTCCATGGCTGTGTGGCTGTTCATCAGGACGATGATATATGAATATATAATTCCGCTGTAATCTCTTGCTGTGTATTTCAAACATGGCGGGTCCTTTGTTTACATTCTGGCTTGTTGTAAGTGAATGAGATATCTCTTCTATAAACCAATAGCGTTCAGCTGCGCGCCTAGCTCCGCCTTTTGGTACCCTTTCTTGTGTTTGGGACCTTTTCGAAAGGGTCCCGAAAAAGTGGTACGGTATGGTTTGGTTCGGTGTGCCTTTTGACAGTGGAAACGGCCATAAAAGCGTACCAAACCAAACCGTACCATATTGTACCACTCAGTGGAAACGGGCCATGAGACAGGATTGTCTCCAGGCACAAGGCTAAGGAAGGTTAAAGAAAAATTTATGCTGCTCTGAAAGTTTCAATGAGCACAGTGGCCTCCATCATCCATAAGTGGAAGATGTTTGGAACCACCAGAACTCTTCTTAGAGCTGGCCGTTCATCTAAGCTGAGTGATCAGTGAAGAAGGGCCTTAGTCAGGGAAGTGATCAGTAGCCCAATGGTCACTGTGTCTGAGCTCCAGCATTCTCCTGTGGAGAGAGAAGAACCTTACAGAAGGACAACCATCTGTGGAGCAATCCACTAATCAGGCCTTTATGGTAGAGTGGCCAGACTGAAGCCACTCCCCACCTGGAATTTGCCAAAAGGCATCTGAAGGACTCTCAGACCATAAGAAACTAAATTCTCTGCTCTGATGAGACTAAATTTGAAATCTTTGGAGTGAATGCCAGGTGTTAAATTTGGAGAAAACCAGGCACCGCTCATTACCAGGTAATACCATCCCTACAGTGAAGCATGGTGGTGGCAGCATCATGCTGTGGGGATGCTTTTCAGCAGCAGGACTTGGAAGACTAGTCAGGATAGAGGGAAAGATGAATGCAGCAATGTACAGAGACATGCTAAATGAAAACCTGCTTCAGAGTGCTCTTGACCCTTTGACTGGGGCAACAGTTCATCTTCCAACAGAACAATGACCCAAAGCACACTGCCAAAATATCAATGGAGTGGCTTTACAACAACTCAGTGAATGTCCTTTACTGGCCCAGCCAGAGCCCAGACCTAAATTCTATTGAACATCTCTGGAGAGATCTGAAAATGGCTGTACACCATCCCTTCCCATCCAACCTGATAGAGCTTGAGAGGTACTGCAAAGAGGAATGGGCAAACATTACCAAAGACAGGTGTGCCAAGCTTGTGGCATCATATTCAAAAAGACTTGAGGCTGTAATTGCTGCCTAAAGTGCAGCAACAAAGTATTGAGCAAAAGCTGTGAATACTTATGTACATGTGTTTTTTCAGTTGTTTTTTTTTTTATTTATTTCTAATAAGTTTGCAACAGTTTTGCAAAAAATCTTTGTTGTTGTTGTCATTAAAGGGTATCGTGTGTAGAATTTTGAGAAAATAAAGGAATTTAATCTATTTTGGAATAAGGCTGTAACATAAAAAATGTAATAAAAAAAAAAAGTGAAGCGCTATGAAAGCTTTCCGAATGCACTGTATATATGATTGTTGTCAAACTATAATTCCCCTCTAATTTTGGGAATAATTTAGAGTTATGGTTGGGTTTTGGGGTTGGGAAGAGGTATGGATAACTTGAACAAAAATGATGTTTCAGGATCAACATACATACTAATCCAGGATCCTTTCATTTTTGGCAAAATCATGACGTGCCACTGGAATCATGTTGAAAAGACCACTCCAGCAAACTTACCAACTGCTCACAAAGAATGCATCTTTGCGACTCTGAAAACGGGAGATGCAGCACTCAGTAATAGTTCCGCCATGTTGGCGTTGTCATTTCAACTTGGTACACAAAAACTCGCAAGCAACTCTTGTCCTGCCATCGAGTTTTTTGATTGGTCCACTGCTGTGTAATCAACGTTAATGAGTGCCAATCGTATGCAAAGAGCTGCGAATGGTCACATACATTGGTTAATTGTGTTACATACTGTAGAATAGCAAGTGAGTCCTTTTTTCAACTTGAAATATTTAATGCACAGTCTTTTATTGAAATATTACTTTTCATTATTCTGTTTATTTTGGCATCTGCTTTTGCATCACAAATAGTTTTCAGTCTGTAGCTGATTGTGACGAAACACATTTTTTCAAAATAAATAGGAGATTAATTATTATTTTTATTGTATCATACTCGTATTAATCCAAGGTACATACCATGACTTTAGTGAACCATTAAACCCCTATGAAGTATGTTTTCATCTGGTCATGTGACATTGACAAATTTTTTATCAAAACAATCTAATATTTTTCCATTTAACTTATTTTATTGTATTTTATATGTCTCGCTTAACCAACAACAGTACTTTTACCGTAACCAACAACAGTACTTTTAGACCTTCCAAAAATTAGAAAACACGTGACCCATGGGATTAAACAGGCTGGATCATCATGTATTTTCGATCTCTCATCACGAATGTGAAAAGCTTCTTTCTCACAAATACTTCATTAAAAAAGTATCACCTTTAAACTGTCATCTTTAAACTATAGGCTTGTGTGAAATATTTTACTGTATATGTGTGCACTGATTTGTCTGGTTAGCATGTACATGTGCGAGCTAGTCAACGGTGCGCTCTGTTACTCTTGTGCTTTGATCGGTCCAGCAACAAACCCCCTTTTATTGTTAGACACAAGCCATAGAATGAATGAGTTTCATAGTACAGCACAGCACTTTCTGTGTCTTGTCTGAAAGCCAATTCACACAGCACAGTGACTACAGGTGGAGGGAGAGTAAAACCATCATGCTGCTGGGGTTGTGGTCCAAGTTCTTTTTTTGGCAAAAATTTTTGGTAAAAAAATAATAATAAATAAAGTCCAACTTTTATCAAGCTCAGAGATTAATAAGGAAAAATTACCTGAAGATATATTGAAAACAATTAGAAATTTCAAGTAAAAGCATAAATAAACACATCAAATACATAATTAAATAAATCGGTTCAGTTTAGTACAATTTTCTCATCCCCCAATGACAGTTGGGTTTAGGTGTGGTGTTTAGTGCAAATCATACATTTTCATATGGCTGAACTTGTATGAAATCATACGCTTCTCTTGTTCTTTTATTTTGTTCAATGTTAGCTTTAGTTTTAGTAATCTACAAAAACTCTGATGTGGAATAGTATTAATGTCTCCAATATTTTGTATGGTTTATTGAAAGGTTACTGTTTCATCCTTAGTTTATATTTGTCACCGACTCGGTCCCAGTCATTCCCCTCGCTGGCCAGCAGAGGCCACCATCTCCAGACTTTTAAGCATTACATCATCCACTTACACTGATCTAGCACACCTGAACTGAATCTAGCTAACGACCCACGTACCCTTTATAAGCCAGCTCCAAACGCTCAGTCAGTGTGAAGTCTTGTTTAGCCCCGGCCAGCATTTCTGAGCGTTATTCCTGCCTGATTCCTCGTGTATTTCTCCAGTCTGTTTCTGACTCTGCTTCGCCTTCTGCCTGCCCACGACCCACGCCTTATATACGGACTCTGATACTCGCTGCCTGCCCACGACCCACGCCTGATACACGGACTCTGATACTTGCAGCCTGCCCTCGATCGATGCCTGGTAAAACACTCTGTGTCTGTTCATCGCCAGTCTTTATCCACCATAGACTGTTGCTGTTGTGTGTTTGCACGTTAGTGCATATTGTGTGTGTGAATGTGAGCTTGATTAATAAATACTGCATAATGGATCCCTCCGTGTCAGTCTCCACGTTACAAAAGACTTCGCCCAACACGGATCCCGCAGCCATACAGGTTTTGTCATATAAAGTTACAGCTCAAGCTCAGGTACTCACCACACATCAACAGCAATTAACCCACTTGACTCAGTTAACAGTTGATCTGGTGAGATCTCTGCAAAACCTGCAAGCTGCTCCCACAGCGCAACTAACCGCCAACTACTCTCTGACTCAACCCTTCCAAACCCAGACTCAGACTGCTTCAGGAGTTCGCCTGGCTTTCCCCGATAAGTTCTCAGGTAACCCAGCAAAGTGTAAAGGCTTCCTGTTGCAGTGTAAGCTGTTTATTGCCCAGCAACCCTATCTATTTAAGGATGGCAATGGGAAAATCGCTTTTGTTTGTTCACTGCTCACTGGCAAAGCTTTAGACTGGGCTACTGCAGTTTGGCCAGACAGTACCCCGATATTGCCCTCATTTAATGACTTTCTCAAACGTTTTTGCACAGTGTTTGATCACCCTGAGGGTGGTCGTAACGCTGGTGAGGAGCTTTTATGTGTACAACAGGGAGATCGACCCGCAGCTGAATTCGCTCTGCATTTCCGCACGCTGGCAGCGCAAACAGGCTGGGCTGATGATCCACTCACTACACTCTACCGAAAAGCTTTGAGACCAGAACTGCAAAAGGAGATGGCATGTCGAGATGAGGGGAAGACCCTGGATCAACTCATCGAACTGTCAATCAGGTTAGACACCTTGCTTCGCACCCGTAACCCCATATGCTCTGCTATTTCCAGTCCTGTATCCCCTGAAACTCCCACGGAGCCCATGCAGTTGGGCAGAACTCGTCTGACCCCCGAAGAACGTGAACAGAGAAGACGGAACCACCTATGCCTATATTGCAGACTTTTAGGTCACATGAAGAACCTATGTCCCAATAAGCCTCCACCTAAGGCACTTCCGGTGAGCGCCACCACCGTATTCACGACCACTAATGACACTGAGTGTTCCTATTTGTCTGAAGTATAAGGAGATTGAGATTTCGACTTTGGCTATGGTCGATTCAGGAGCCGCTGGTAACTTTATTGACTGCAAGTTTGCTTCTACTCACTCCATCCCTCTAACTTCCTGTACTTCCTCTCTAGCCATCACTGCTATAGATGGGTGTCCCCTGGGGGAAGGACACGTAAAGTTCCGAACTCTGCCGTTGTGTCTTCGCACAGGCTCTCTCCATGTGGAAGAAATCTCCCTCCTTGCCATCGACTCTCCCCGACACAATGTGATTCTCGGACTCCCCTGGTTACAACGTCATGATCCCCAAGTTTCCTGGAAGACGGGTGAGATTGTTAAATGGAGCGAGAAGTGCTTTACCCAGTGTCTACACTCTGTTTCTCCTGTCCAGATTAACATTATATCTAGTATGGAGGACTCCGAGCTCTGTCAAGTTCCCAAAATGTATCACGATCTCCTTGAAGCCTTTAACAAGAGAAAAGTAACCAAACTCCCGCCTCATCGTGAGTATGATTGTGCCATTGAACTATTGCCCGGCACCACGCCTCCTCGTGGTCGCATATTCCCTCTCTCTCAACCTGAAACCGAAGCCATGAACTCTTACATCTCTGAGGAACTGGAGAAAGGATTTATAAGACCTTCTACGTCACCTGCTTCAGCTGGGTTCTTCTTTGTCAAAAAGAAGGACGGCAGTTTGCGCCCTTGTATCGACTACAGAGGTTTGAATGAAATAACCATTAAATACCGCTATCCCCTACCTCTAGTTCCAGCAGCACTTGAACAGCTCCCCTCAACCCAATATTTCACCAAATTGGATCTTCGCAGTGCTTACAACCTTGTCCGTATCCGCCAAGGAGACGAGTGGAAGACCGGGTTCTCTACCATCAATGGGCATTACGAATATCTTGTTATGCCCTTCGGCCTAGCTAACAGTCCTTCCGTGTTCCAGGCATTTATCAATGAGATATTTCGAGACATGCTCAACCAGTGGGTCATCGTATACATTGACGACATCCTGATCTATTCCAATTCCTTGCCAGAACACATTCAGCATGTCAGAACAGTGCTACAACGCCTCATCCAGAATCAATAATATGCCAAGATATCCAAATGTGAGTTTCATCAGACATGCATCTCATTTCTGGGTTACATCATCAGTCCCGAGGGAGTTGCTATGGACCAACAGAAAGTTGACGCTGTCACTCACTGGCCACAACCCGAAACTATCCGGCAATTACAACGTTTCCTGGGATTCGCCAACTTCTACAGACGGTTCATCAGGAACTTCAGTTTAGTAGCTGCTCCTCTCACAGCCATGGTGAAAGCCAATAATGCCTGCTTGAAATGGAACTCGGACGCCATTAGGGCATTTAACCAACTCAAAGCACGTTTCACAGACGCACCCATTCTATGTCATCCAGACCCCACACGACCCTTTATTGTGGAGATTGACGCCTCCAATTCCGGTATCGGGGCCATCCTGTCCCAAAGATCTCAGATCACGAATAACCTCCATCCCTGTGCATTCTATTCCCGTAAGCTGAACTCTGCTGAGAGAAATTACGACGTGGGTAATCGCGAACTTCTCGCCATGAAGGCTGCTCTCGAGGAATGGAGACACTGGCTTGAGGGCGCAAAACACCCATTCACCGTCATCACAGATCACAAGAACCTGGAGTACATTCGATCATGTAAGCGCTTAAACCCCAGACAAGCTAGATGGGCGCTATTCTTCACTCGGTTTGATTTTCAAGTCACGTACATCCCAGGCTCCAAGAACATTAAGGCAGACGCTCTCTCTCGTATCTCTGATGAGGAAACTGCACTAGAGGAGGTAGAACCCATTCTGAAAGCCCGTTGATTATTGCACCCATCAGATGGGATATCGAGCACGAAATAACGCAGGCTTCAGAGCAAAACCCTACTCCACAGGCATGTCCCGAGAACAAGACTTATGTGCCTCCCCTGCTCCGTGAGAAATTGATCGCTGAATTTCACAATCACCCCAGCTCCGGTCATCCAGGTAGCACTGCTACAACGCAACTGATCCAGTCTCGTTACTGGTGGACATCCATGAATAAAGATGTAATTGATTTCCTCAACAAATGTTCCCCCTGTCAAATGGCTAAACACTCCCATCACCGTCCAGCCGGTTTACTACAGCCCTTAGAGATTCCCCATCGGCCATGGTCTCACATCGCCATAGACTTTATATCAGATTTGCCCCAGTCACAGGGAAAGACCACTCTTCTCACGGTCGTGGACCGTTTCTCCAAAGCCTGTCGACTCATTGCCATACCCAAGTTACCCACAGCCCTAGAAACCGCAGAGCTCCTCTGTGAGTATGTCTTTCGCTATTACGGTCTTCCCGAAGACATTGTCTTAGACCGAGGTCCACAATTCACATCCCGACTATGGTCCGCCTTTTTCCAGAACCTCCAAATTAACATCAGTTTGGCTTCTGGCTATCACCCTCAGTCTAACGGACAGACAGAACGCCTTAATCAGTAGATCGGTCGCTTTCTTCGCACTTACTGTCACTCCAACCAATCTGACTGGAACAAGTTTCTTATGTGGGCGGAGTATGCGCAGAACTCCTTGAGAAAGGCAGCTACAGGTCTGACCCCTTTCCAATGTGTATTAGGGTTCCAACCTCCACTGTTTCCCTGGTCCGGTGAGACCACAGACCTTCCAGCAGTCGACACCTGGTTCAAAAGGAGTGAGGAAGTCTGGAACGCAGCTCACACTCACTTGTCACATGCCGTCCGAAGATTCAAGGAACAAGCCGACCGTCACCGTCGTCCTGGTCCCACGTATTCCCCAGGACAGTGGGTATGGCTATCTGCACGAGACCTTCGCTTGAAACTTCCCTGTAAGAAGCTCAGTCCCAGGTACGTGGGTCCGTTCCAAATTGAACGTCAGATATCACCTGTTTCCTTTCGACTGACACTCCCTAACCATTATCGCATTTCTCCTACTTTCCATGTTTCCCTGCTCAAGCCTGCTGTTGGTCCAGCCGAGGCGGATAGGGAGGTGGCAGCCGGTGAACCGGGTCCCCCGCCTCTCATGATCGACGGAGAGGAAGCCTATCAGATCCACGAGATCCTGAGATCCTGACGCCGGGGTGGTCAACTTCAATACCTCATCGATTGGGAGGGGTACGGTCCGGAGGAAAGATCATGGATCAACCGTAAGGACATTCTTGACTCAACACTACTGGATGAGTTCCACTTACAGCACCCGGATATGCCGGCCCCTCGCCCCCGTGGAAGACCCCGGCGTCGAGACTCTTCTCACTACAGGAGCCGTTCGTTGGGGGCTCTGTCACCGACTCGGTCCCAGTCATTCCCCTCGCTGGCCAGCAGAGGCCACCATCTCCAGACTTCTAAGCATTACATCATCCACTTACACTGATCCAACGACCCACGTACCCTTTATAAGCCAGCTCCAAACGCTCAGTCAGTGTGAAGTCTTGTTTAGCCCCGGCCAGCATTTCTGAGCGTTATTCCTGCATGATTCCTCGTGTATTTCTCCAGTCTGTTTCTGACTCTGCTTCGCCTTCTGCCTGCCCACGACCCACGCCTTATATACGGACTCTGATACTCGCTGCCTGCCCACGACCCACGCCTGATACACGGACTCTGATACTTGCAGCCTGCCCTCGATCGATGCCTGGTAAAACACTCTGTGTCTGTTCATCGCCAGTCTTTATCCACTATAGACTGTTGCTGTTGTGTGTTTGCACGTTAGTGCATATTGTGTGTGTGAATGTGAGCTTGATTAATAAATACTGCATAATGGATCCCTCCGTGTCAGTCTCCACATTACAATATTACTCAAATAATTTATTTTCATTATTTTTGTATAGCATTTAGTTGTTAATTTGCTCTGTATTTACAGTCTGTTTTAAAAAAAAATTCTACATTTTACATTATTTCCTTTGGTGGCTGGGCTATGTTTTTTTTTTTTTTCCTCCATGTGTGCCATTTATGCGTTCTTCCATGCATGTCCGTGAGTCGGCCAGGTTGTAGGGCATATAATACATCACCTTGTGATCGACGGATCCACACCCTTCCCAAAACCCAACCAATAGTGTTTTCAAAAGCAAACAAGAAGCAAAAATTGCATCACAGCTGAATTGGTCTGCTCCACGTCCCAAGTATGACGCTGTACAAGGTGAGCTACTGAACAAACTGACCTCGCCAGAAAAGCCGTCCATATGGAGATAAGAGGCAAATGCATTTGATAACATTCACAAATCCATTTAATTTTGTTTTTGTGGTATTTATTCAGTGCTTAATAAAATAAATCACTCTATGCAGTTTCTCTGTGCATAAATGTCAAAGTAATTAATGAAATAAAGTTAACTAATTAATAATTATCTCTAATTATTTAAAAAAATTGTTCAATTGCATTGTATGAAAAATGGTAAATTTTTGTGTAGATGTTATTAATTGTATTGTATTTTTATTTATTTAAAACTTAAAATTAAAATGAAAATTAGCAGCTGGAAATAACACTACGACTAACTATTAGTAATAATAATAATAATAATAATGTTATAATATGTAATGCAATATCTACATAATTTATATTTCATATTATTTCATATTATTACATAGTAATGGTTTTGTAATACGCTTGCAATGACCTAGTAATAACTTTTAAGTGGCCTTGGTTTTTATAGTTTATAATTAAAAACAGTGACTGTTTCATAACACACATTAATCAAAACATTTCTTTAGTTTTTAATGTGTCTAGTTATTTTTTTCACCTCCTTGCGCTATGAGCAGCATAATTATTTCATTTTGTCTTTGTTATTATTATTATTGTTTAAACAATCACACTATTTTAATCACTGTTAAATTGACAGCCTTTAAAAATACACAGCAACTGCTGAAGCACTTTTCCTTTTTGCATGTTTTCTTGAATCTGAACATAGTTGTTTTTTGTTTTTTTTACAGTATATTAACTCATAAATCAGTGCACAGTTAGATCAGGTTTGTTTATTATAACCCCGAGGAGGCTGCTTTTAGTCATTTGAGTGTATCTGCACGCGCGTTAGTGACAGAGATAAGTTGAGGGCTTGTTTATGTGCATTATGTGTGTGGTATATTTTTGTGCTCAGTGTGTGTGTGTGTGTGTGTGTGTGTGTGTGTGTGTGTGTGTGTGTGACAGAAAGAGGTTGAGCGCTTGTGAGTGTGAGTGTATTTATACATGATGTGCGTGTGTATGTGTGCAGTGCGTATGGCGTGTGTGTGTGTGCGCACCTGCTGTGAACTGTGAGGGTCATTTGTAACTCATTCTGATTAATGGTAGTTTGAGCTGAATAAATGAATGAGATGCAGAGAACAGTCAGTCTCACGGTGAGCTCGCAGCTCCGCTCGGCACCGTGGGATTGCTTCCTGTCCACAGCTCCACAATTGATTTCCTCATTGCTTCAATTTGTCGCTTAATCTACTGATATGTTGATAAATTTTTCACACTTTGTCAATTAATTTTCTTGAAAAATGAGGCCCAAAATGGCGAGCGCATCAATACAGGCGGGCAGCGATTCGGTGACAAAATTAAGTGATAAAATTAATTGTCCCCCATCTTTTTCCTGTGAAAACAGAACTAATGAGAGTAGCAATTAGAGTCACATGTGCTCTCCTCAGGGGGGTTGGGGGTAAAAGAAAAACAATAAAAAAAACAGGGCGAGAAAGAAACTCATAATAAAAGACTGAAATATGACAGTCCCAATCTAAAATGGCTGCCTGGAAAGAGATGTTGTAACCTTAATTTTGGGCCTGTGATCAGGTTGATTTATGAAATGTTTGATTTAAAATGTGGCAGAACAGCAGTAGGTGGCGCTATTATGATTGTATGACTTTAATTTCTTTTTTGTGAAATTTCTGCCACATTCAAATTTAATTCTAACGATATAAACAATTGAGGCGACTAGATATTTGATCATAATACATATTTTTGTGTCATTGTGCTGTTTTAGTGCAATTAGCAAAAGTTAAATTACACCATTTGAATTTTTAAGGTCTTAAGACTTTTAGTAGATATGCAAGAATCAATCGGCCAAGGACTGTTTTCAATTTACCAGGTCTGTATATTCTATTCTATTCTATTCTATTCTATTCTATTCTATTCTATTCTATTCTATTCTATTCTATTCTATTCTATTCTATTCTATTCTAAAGGTAAAAAGCAGGGCTTATATTGAGATGGAACACTCTGGATCCAGTACCTCTAAAAACTGATCCGGCACTGCATTTTACCGATCCCCTTACTCAACCACCCTCTTCCCCCATCCGCTGTTCACTTTCAATTTCTTCCGCAAATCTACAACCCTTTTCACTTTCGTCTGCGACATCCGCCATCCACCCCCATACCCCCGCTGCTCTTCTATTTTGTCCGCGACACACCTCCACCATCCAATACCCCAGCATCTACTCTTCTCTTTCATGCGCGACTCCCTTACATCCTTGTGAAATTCACAAATTAAGCACTGTAAAAGAGTTTCTGTGTAATTTATCTGGAAAGTTACCTTACAGGGCAAGGTTATGTTTTTTACTGTATGACCTCTCCGGTTAGAGGCTCATTTTTGAAACGTACCACTTTATGCATTTCTGGAAAGCACCAAATACATCAAAGGAGCTACGTATTTTTGCAGTTTTTGTTTTCACAAATCAACCTGTGTACGATTATTCAGATTTCAAATTTCTCTCACGAGTGCTATTTATGCCTGCTGATTTTGCATAAATCCACCAGAGGCTGCTGTCGACTGACTGTCGACTGACTGACTGATCGACTGACCCTCTCTCCTCCTTCCCTAAACCCAACCAATAGTGTTTTCAAAAGCACAGATTAACCCGATCACCTATTTCCCTAAACCCAACCAACAGTTTTGAAAAGCAATCTAGAAAAAGAAAAGACCGTTTTCAGATTTTACCACATTCTCACCCTGTTATTTACTTTTTTTTATTTTTTATTTTTTGCCTTCTGTTTTTGTCTTACCCAGTTTTTAGAACTGTTCTTCGCCAGACTCAAACCCAGACTCGTGGTCAACTCCTCTCTGCATCTCAAGTCCACCGACGTACATGGCGAGCTAACTGGAAAACTGATAACAGCGAGAAAGCCGTCCATATGTAGGTAAGCGGTCAGCTAGTCTGTGCAAAAAGGAAGGCCGTCATACCGCCCCATGGCATTCATTTTAAAGACGAAATGCAGCCATACGTACTTCTGGCTACATAAGGCAATCTTTTCCCACCCACCGTTTCCATGTGCCTATCAGAGCCACAGAGATAGCTTCCTATGGCTCTGATGTGTGTTTTCATCTCCTACTGCATCAGATAAACAGCACTGTGACAGACATGATGGTAGCAGATCTCACGTAACTAAATATTTCCCAATGATTATTTGTTGTGGAGATAAATCGATTTCTGCAATGATGAATCACACACAATGTTGTTACAATGTTTACACACAAACACACACACACAGCATGCGTGTTTAACTTCTAATTACTGTTTATGCTTAGTAATGTGACAGGAAAGTTCTTAATATCCACTGTTGGATGGGTGTATGTTATGTTAATGTACAAACTAAACCTGATTTAATGCCCACAAACCTGGTTTGAATCGTTGAATTTGAGACTGTGGTGATGAATTACATTGAAATTTTACTGTCTTTACTATATTACAAACATGCAGTGTTTTATAATTTTTTTTTTAATTCTAAAACTCATTATTGATCACATTCGATGATGATTGATGATCACAGAGCGTTGAACAGTCTTTTTCATACCAGTTGCTTAACACACGACCTGTCTTGATAATATAATTATACGCATTACTGCAGAGACATGTTAATAGGCAGCTGTCAATCAATTTGGTGGGTGGGGAACAACACTCCTATGTCACATTGCGGTGGGCCTCAAAATGGGAGGGATTTGGATCCTATATTTTTATCAGGAAATAAAAAAAAATACCTAGTTCAGTCTTAAAATGGCACTTGAAGCTGAATACTAGTATCTTGAAAATATCTAGTAAAATATTCTGTACTGTCATTATGGCAAGGATGAAGGAAATCAATTATTAGAAATTATTCATTAAAACTACTATGTTATGTTGCCTCTCTGTTAAACAAAAATTGTGGAACATATGTTTTTATCACAATTAATAATTCTGACCTATTAAATTTAGTAAAATAGTTAGTTATATGAATTTATTTGTTGGCTTCTCTTGCTGAATAGACATTCAGTAGAGTAATAGACATTCATCTATGTTCCTAACAAGTGTACATTATCACATAGTTTAGAATAAATAGTGACAGAATATTCATTCTGGCCTGAACTGACCCTTTGATATCCTGTTTATATCAAAAACTGGGCAGTGTACAAAAGCAGAAGGGGTTGTGAATAGCCTTACATCCAGCAAAAGAAACCTATTGTGTATATTTTAGCCCCCTGATCTGAGCTCCTGCTGTGTAAATAGTGTTTGCAGAGTAGTTTCTGTAAGAAGGTCTGTAAGTGGCTCGTCTCTCTCTCAGCCCACCTGGACGAGGAAGCAGACAGCGATGGCCGGGCTATCGAACTGCAGCTGAAAAGCCTGCACTCATGTAATTTATTGTCAGTGTTTCCTTCACAGGAATAATTGTGGCGACTGGCCGTAGATCAATAGCGTATAGATTTTCAGACACGGGGTCTTGTAGCGCCTCTGTGTAAATGGGGGGAGTGGAGACAATGTGACCGAGCCGTAATGGACGAGTGAAGGAGAGTGGATCCGCTCGCACATACTCATCCTCAAAAGAACGCGGTCAAAAAGATTAGATAGACAATTGCACATGTGATGGTGTGAAAGAGTATCCTGCGCTCTTAAAAATGGCCTCCTTCATCTGTGGCTTCAGCCTAGCACGCTAGTCTTGTGATTGCAGCACAGGCAGACTAATCCACTAAGGAGTCTTTAACAGGAAATGGATAAGAGGTGTGCACACTGGATTTAAGGGTCCCCAGTGGGCTCGAGCAAGCCTGGAACAGCCACTTTCCTGAACAGAAACAGCTGCCGTGTGGACTGGCTGCAGGCCTCACAAATCGTAGCGAGCGGCAGCACACAACAGCGTATTGTTCTGGGACACCGAGGCATCAGCCATGACTCAAACAGTGCTTAGTGCAGTTAAGATCTGGAGGCAGAACAGATTGTGTGCTGCTGAGGAAGTCGCTTCAGACTATTTATCTGACTGTCTGTGTGTGAGTTTTTGAGTTTCGCTTGATGAAATGACTAGCATAGGTGTTTTGGACGCTATTTTGAAACACTAGGTGCAACCAGTGTTCGGTCAAACAGCTTTCTAAGATAAGATGTAAACTACCTTTCATTCACTATTGAATGTATTAGCTTTTATTTTATTTGTAATGCGGTGTTTTAGGTAGAACTGCACAATATTGGAAATTAAAATTATATTGCAATATATATATTTTTTTTGCAAACATATATTGTGATATTATTGTAATTTCACAAGATGATTTAATAACTCTATTAGAAAATAATTCATACTATAACACTGATAATTTTGTAGGGAATGGGTAGGGTGTGTTTATTATAAAGTATATAAAACATTACAAACATAAATGAATACAGTAGAACAAAGATACAATTGAAATAGGCAGTGCGTTATGGTCTTTGGAACAGTACTGAGGTAAAATAAGAATGCTGTGTAATCAAAATAAACAAATGTAAAATAACACTGCACTTTAAAGTGTAATAAGTTAACCTTACTTAGAAAAATCAAGGAAACCGCTTGTCTTAAAACTTCTAAGTAGTGTATTTATTTTAGTGAGCATAAATTAGAACACTTTGAAATTGCAACTTCTTAATAACGTAAACTTTAGTACCGTTAACTCAAAATAAGTAGTTGTGTTAATTTCATTGTAGTGTTTACTAGGAAAATATTGGGAAACAATTGCTTTTAAATGATCAAGTAAGCTAAAGTAAAACTTTTAAGTAAAGACAAAAAACAGTACCTTACTTACTGTCAGGACCATTCATAACAAACATCAATTTTTTACGAGGTGAGTCATTAACCCAATGCTCAAGGACATACACACATACACTACGGCCAGTTTATTTTATTAAATTCACCTATGGCGCATAATTTTGGACTGTGGGGGAAACCAGAGCACCCGGAGGAAACTTATGCGAACAAGGAGAGAAAATGCAAACTCTACAAACTCTACACAGAAAAGCCAACTGATCTGATAGGGCTTGAACCAGCGACCTTCTTGCTACAAAGCAACAGGGCTACCCACTGCGCCACTGTGCCACACTAAAAAAACAAAACCTACACTTCTGAAATATTTTTATTGTATAAACATTGTACAGTGTATCAATCAATCAATCAATCAATCAATCAATCAATCAATCAATCAATCAATCAATCAATCAGGCGTCACAGCAGTCACCTTAAACAGTCTATACACGTCTTTAAACAGCATGAAAACCAATGCAATGCACATGCAGCATGTAAAACTTTTAGCATCCGGGTACTGCAAAAAACAACTATATTACTATTCACAGTAATTTTCAACCAAGGTTTAATTTATGAATAATAATTATAATAAATAATATTTATATACTATTATTTATTTATTATTTATTCATACATTTTCTTTTTGGCTTAGTCCCTTTATTAATCTGGGGTCGCCACAGCGGAATGAACCGCCAACTAATCCAGCATATGTTTTGCTCAGCAGATGCCCTTCCAGCTGCAACCCATTAATGAGAAACATCCACTCACACTCATTTACACACACTACGGATGATTCAGCCTACCCAATTCACCTATACCGCATGGCTTTAAACTTGTGAGGGAAGCCTGAGCACCCGAAGGAAACCCACGGGAATATAAGGAGAACATGCAAACTCCACACAGAAATGCCAACTGACCCAGCTGAGCCTTGAACCAGCGACCTTCTTGCTGTGAAGCGATCTTGCTGCCCACTGCACCACCCTGCAGTCTATTGATTTATTATTATAAATATTATTTTATTTATTTTTATCTAAATATTTGTATCATGTCATTTATTAAATAATCATATAAATATTATTAAATGTATTAATATATCAATATAATAAAATCATAATTGTTGAACATCGAACAATTGAAAAAGCTCACAGATTTATTATGCTTATGATTAAGTTTTAATTCTTCCACCTGTTTCCTCATCACCATTCTCTATCATTAACATGCTTTTGAAACATGACCACTCAAAAGTTGTAAATACATATTATTGTAAGTCAAGATTACATGAATCTATTTAGCTTAACAACTTAATGTGCCAAAAAGTTGGGATTACTTGTTTAGATATTATAAAGTGCACAAACTTATTCCTAATAATTTAACAGCACTTAATTTTATTAGTGAGAACAGCTTTTGCTTTTTACAATCAATTTTTATTAAAGCTACAAGTTTTAGAATTTCTTTTGCTTAAAGTGTAAATTAGCTTGAAATTGTTCACAATTACATTACAAAAAATGTCTTTGTAGTAGGGTAAACATTGCTGCTTTCATTGCTATTTTAATGCTGTTGCTTTTTCCTATAATGCACTACTGCATATTCATACATTGTGATTTGGATGCTGAAACAGTATATTCTGCAGCCATAGTTTTAGGTAGTTTTGGAAAGAGCAGCTTTAACATTTTAATAACTAACTCTGTTGTTAATTATTAGTTTTTTTTGTAACTTTCTGGGAGAAAAACTAATATAAAAGGTTACTTTATAATCAAGTATATTCGCTTATATCTCCTAAATGTCTCCTATAAAAAAAAGAAAAAATTAAAAAAAAAAAAAAAAAAACACTTTTAATTTTTTATCTCAGGGTTATTCCTTTAAATATTGATATTTGTTAACCAATGAGCAATATTGTTTTTTGACCAATGAGCATTTGTTCTTTCATGCAAACGTTGTTGATGACAATGTAAATGACAAAATGTTTATAGATTTTTAAAGAACTGTGAAAGAGGCTGTGTTGTTTTCAGACATTTATTTTAGTTTTTAGGCTATTTACATTATGTGTGTGTACAAATTATAAAATATTGCGCATTTAGGATTAATTAAAAATATGGTTCGTTATTTTTTTACCTTATATTTGTTACAGATTCTTAAATACATTTAAAAAAAAAAAATTAAACTTTAAAAGGATTTGTAACGTTAATAATAGTAAATAGTTTCTTGAACACAAATTCAGTATTTTTAAATGAGCATAATACAGTCATCTTTTCAGCCTAATCACAGCAATAACACACATTTTAAAATTCTCCATTATGCTTGACTTGTTTACTAATGGTAAGAGGTTACCAATACTACCGTCAGCAGCAACTATACTTGATGAAAATTCAGTATTTTCAATAGTTTTTTTTTTTTTGTAAACTTTGAAAAGATTTACTTTACGTTAGGATGAAAACATACAATCTACAACAAAAGTCTTTCAAGAAAAAATACTGAAACAGTTCTAACTGAAAAAAAAAAATATAATCCAATATTCTGTAATCTTATGACATAAACACAATTTTTTTTTTTTATAAAGAACAGAAACACCACAAGTGTACATTTTTCACTCATTTATATTCCTTTAGCTTAGTCCCTTTATTCATCAGGGGTCGCCACAGCGAGAATGAATCGCCAACTTGTCCAGCTTATGTTTTTTACAATGTGGATAATCTTCCAGGTGCAACTCAGTAGTGGGAAACATAAACACACTAATTCACACACATACACTACGGCCAATTTATTTTATTTAATTCACCAACACTGCATGTTTTTGGACTGTGGGGAAAACCGTTTAGTGCATTAACTCGGCAGACAGACATATATTCTAGTAAATAGATTTTATATATGGAAAGCAAGATAATATTAAACATCTTTTCTTCTAGGCACAAATATTAATGCACATAATTGGCATGGTGCTTTTAAATCAGCGCAAACCAGATCAGACCATCACAACGTCCAAGTTTTCAGCAGAGTATCTTGTATTATTGTAAAATATTAGCTAGTCCTCCACATCTCATGTGTGTTTTTTAAGGCTCCTCATTTTCTGTTCCTCCTAAAGTACTCGCTGAGCGCTGCCATTAAGGATAGGTGTCTGTTTTAAAAATGAATCCCTCTCCTTCTGCTGAGACTTGTTACCTCAATAATTCAGAGCCTGAGAGAGGTGCATTATGGGCCTGATGTAGATGTGACATGAGTAGGCCAGAGACAGTGACGATAATTGATATGATAATGGGGCTTGAGGAACAGGAACAACAGCAACAAATAATAATTAAAGTATGAATAAATGATGGAGGTAAAACTGTCGGTGCAGAGGAGTAACACGGCGCACACAGATGGGACGGGATGTGTCGACGTCTCTAAGCACATGCGCTGGGACTCTGTGCGTGTGTGTAAATGCGAGACTTTTGGATGGATGACATACGCCTCAACATGTGAGCATTTTACGGTGCGCTTTTTATGTGATTCACAGCACTGAAATGGGAGCTGAGCTGGGATTTGTATGTTGTGGGCTATGTTAGGACTGTTTTAGCTGATGGTATATTTCTGTCAGTTTATTTTGATGGAAAGCTGTCTGATGTTGGCTGCTGCACAGTACAGTATATCAAGAAATTACATTTACTATAAATTCAAGCAAAGGTCATCTGAGATTTCTTTGTGTTAACTTTCAGTTTTAAACCATGACTGCATCTCAAAATGGTGGCCTTTGACCACAAAAAAATGTATTGCTTTAAATCTTGTTATGCTAAAATATCATCAAATAATGCAAGCAATCTTTCTATCAATTTGCTTGCTTTCAATAAGGGCTAGTTTTGTATTGCTTTTAAGAACTGATAGCAGGTCATATTAATAATAATTCCTTACATTTATTTAGCCCTTTTCTAGACACTCAAAGCGCTTTACACATTGGGGGAATCTCCTCATCCTCATTCATATTGTTCTAGGATTATACCCTTCATGTTTTAAGTAATATAAAAAGCATTATTTGTGGCATTGCTTTGTCAGTAGTTTATAAAACATTGAAAAAGCATGGTGTTTATCATATTAGCTTGCTTAATTTTTTTGTACATGTACAGTTGAAGTCAGAATGATTAGCCCCCCTGAACTATTCCTGAATTATTACCCCCCCCCCCACTGTTTATTTGTATCCCCAATTTCTGTTTAATAGAGAGTTTTTTCAATCACATTATTAAAACACATAATAGTTTTAATAACTCATTTCTAATTTATTTGATGACAGTAAATAATATTTGACTAAATATTTTTTAAGACACTTCTATAAGTTTATTAGGTTAACTAGGCAGGTTAGGGTAATGTATATTGAAAGGTTGCTCTGTAGACTATCAAAAAAATTGCTTAAAGGGGCTAAAAATATTGACCTTAATATGTTTTTTTTTTTTTTTTTTTTTTTAACTGCTTTTATTCTAGCTGGAATAAAACAAATGAGACTTTCTCCAGGTAAAAAAAATTCTATCTGTTACACTGAAAATTTCCTTGCTCTGTTAAACATTTGGGAAATATATATATATATATATATATATATATATATATATATATATATATATATATATATATATATATATATATATATATATATATATATATATATATATATATATATAATAATAAATAGGGGCTTTTAACTGTATATTATCTTTGAAATTCTTTATTTTGTGCACAATGGCTTGAAATCACTCTTGTTGTGTTCCCGGTCAAAAATTATCATCTCAAGTCTTTCTGCCAATTGCTTTTTTTCATATTAGGACTGGTTTTGTATTGCTTTTAGGCCTTATTGATCTCAGATCATACATTTCAGTTATTAAGAAAAGTTAAAACATTATTTGTGGCATTACTTGGTCAGTATTTAATAAAACACTGAAAAGGTGCACTTTTAATCATACCATAACATGCTTAAATTGTTTTTACATGCATATTAGCTTTGAAATTCTTTATTTTGTACAACATGGCAAGAAGTCTCTCTTGCCTACAATATATCGCTAATACATTTATACATTTTATACATACACGGATATTATCAGCACTTATTAAGTTGGTCTTTTTGTCAGCTTGTTTCCTTTTAATAAGACTGGTTTTGTATTTATTTTGGGAACTGATTGATTTTAAGCCCAATTGATCTAAGCTTATCTTATCTAAAAAATGACCATTCATTGAAACATAAATGGAAGAGATTGACAATGAAACTTGTGGTATTCAATAACATGTTCATCATCATCATCATCATAATGCATGAGTGTTTGGAAACACAAAGCCCTTATACCTGTCCATGTGTGGATGTATGCACGGTTGTGCTTATACTACAACACAAGCAAAGACACACATCTTGTTTTTTGAGAACTCTCCATAGGCATAATCTGTTTTATATTGTAAAAAAAGTATATTGCTTTACTCTAATCCTGCGCCTAAACCCACAGGAAACCTTTGGCCAATTTGAAACCTATGGCAAATTTTGAATGGTAAAAAACTTTAGGTATACGGGGGCCAAGAGAGCTTAACACGCTGCAATTTAAGAAAACATGTGCAATTACATAAATGCCAGCAAATTAAGAAAAGATCTTCATCCGTTTGACTGCACAAATTCTCACAATGCATACACATAAAAAAGTGCTGCATTTTCACACAATGCAAATAAATAAAATGCACTGCAAACAATTTATTAAAACCTGCTGCATTTTCTCAGAACACTTTCAAATAGCATGGAACACAACGGAAATGTTTCAAAGGGACCCTAAAACAGGACAGATGCCACTGTTCCATGACTATTGCTCAGTAAAGTTGTAGGTGATCTTTGAAATAGTTTTTTTTTTTGTTTGTTTTTTTTAACACCCTGATTCAATTGTCTTTTGTATTTTATTAGTCTAAATAACCACAACCTAAATAGCTGGGTCTGCCACATTTTAGGGTCCTCTAAAACATTTCCGTTTTGTGATATCTGAAAGTGTTGTGAAAAAATGCAGCGCGTTTTAATAATTTGTTTGCGTTTACAAGAAAATGCAGCATATTTTTTTAAAAATGTGTTTGTGTTGTGAATATTTGCAGCACGTGTGTTGTCAAATGGATGAAGATCTTTTCTTAATTTGTTTCTGTAATTGCTGGTGTTTTCCTAAATTGCTGCATGTTAAGCTCTCTTGGGCACCGTACTAAGTATTATTTTACACGTTTTGAATTTCAAGGACACACGGTATGTCCTCATAAACCACAATGACATTGTAATACCTAGGTCATAAGCCTTTATACAAATTTGTGTAATCACACACACAGAGACACATGTTTGCGTACACAAAGAACAAAAAAACTAAAGAAAAAAAAACACACACACACACACACACCCACACACACACACACACACACACACACACACACACACACACACACACACACACACACACTCTAAACGTTTACTATTTTAGGTTCGTTAGGATTACCTAAATGATTTACATTTGTTAAATGCCAAAATAATGTGATAATTTTTTTTTTTAATTTTTTATTCATTTCATTCATTCATTCATTCATTTTCTTGTTGGCTTAGTCCCTTTATTAATCTGGGGTTGCCACAGCGGAATGAACCGCCAACTTATCCAGCTAGTTTTTACGCAGCGGATGCCCTTCCAGCCACAACCCATTTTTGGGAAACATCCACACACACACTCATACACTACTGACAATTTAGCCTACCCAATTCACTTCTGTACTGCATGTCTTTGGACTGTGGGGGAAACCGGAGCACCCAGAGGAAACCCACGCGAAGGCAGGGAGAACATGCAAACTCCACACAGAAACGCCAACTGAGCTGGGGTTCGAACCAGCGACCTAACGACCTTCTTGCTGTGAGGTGACAGCACTACCTACTGCGCCACTGCCTCGCCCTTTATTAATTTCTTGACAGTCAAAAGTTTACACACATGTCCTTGGTATTTTTTTAAACTTTGCCTTCAAACTGTATAATTTTGTTCAAATGTTTTGGGTATCCTTCCACAAGCTTCTCACAATAGTTTGAAAGAATTTTGGCCCATTTCTCCAGACAGAATTGGTGTAACTTGAGTCAGATTTGTTTGATTTGTCTTGTTCGCACAAGCTTTTTCAACTCTGCCCACATATTTTCTAATAGGATTGAGTTCAGGGCTTTGTGATGGCCACTCAAAAAACATTCACGCTGTTGTCCTTAAAGCACATTTTAACTAATTTGACAGTATTTTTAGGGTCATGTTTTTTTTTTTTTTTTTTAGAAGACCCATTTGTGTCCAAGTTTTAATTTCCTGGCTGATATCTTGAGATGTTGCTTCAATATTTCTACATAATGTTCTCTCTTCATGATGCCATCTATGCTGTGAAGTGGACCAGTCCCTCCTGCAGCAAAACAGCCCCACAACATGATGCTGCCACCCCAATACTTTATAGTTGGGATGGTGTTCCTAGGCTTGTAGTTTGCCCCTTTGTCCTCCACATGTAACACTGGTCATTATGGCCAAACAGTTCAATCTTAGTTCCATCAGACCATAGGACATGTCTCCAAAAATTTGCCATTGTTGTCACACAAGAAAGCAGAAACCTCCAAAACCTTGACATCATCATCTGAGCTTTTCCAGAGGCATAAAAATCTTATTGTATGTAAGCTTGACTTTCAAGAAAAGGTAAAACAATTTCTCTCAAAAAAAAAAAAAATATCTCTATTCTGTTATTAAGCATAACAGATTACCATCTGACTTTTAAAAAATGATTATGTGCCTTTTTTTTATTATGTTAGGCAACCAATGAACCACCAAGAGTGCTTTTTGTACAAAATAGCAAAACACACTACTATGATACATTGTTCACATTTTATTAGCAAAGTTGTCCTCAAGGGATATTTTGCTTTTGTTTTTTAACTCGATTAAAATAAATTTGTTCCAAAAAGAAATACAAAATCAGTCCTAAATGAAAGGAAACAAGTTGACAGAGCAAAAGCTTAATGTCATACAAGTGTGATTGGGTTTTCAACAGAACACAAGGGTTAATCTGTGTGTAGTTTGCTTAAAGGCCTTACACAGCAAGTGTTTTAGCATGTAAAAGCCCCTTTGACTAAACTAATGTAGCATTGAGCCTCAAACTCTCTCTCCCTCCCTCTCTTCATCACATAGACAGATGCATGAGATAGAGAGAGAGAGAGGGAGGGGGAGTTTAGAAAAAAAAGTTGAGATCTGCATAAAAACTGTTCAAGTGCGTAAAGCAGCCCCATCTGGAAAGCATCGAACAGGAATGAAGTTGTACAAAACCATTCCATTGATAATAAAGCTAATTTTTATGGCTCTGACAAGTATGTAATTATGTTCAGTGGCGCTTTTCAGATTTTATCACAGTCAATAAAGCGCGGTGGTAATTTCATTCCCATTTGACATATTTACATGGCAACATTTGACTGGGAGAATTAGTAACCACGAACGGCTTGATAGATATGTTTTAATGATCTGTGACCTCTCATCTGTTTCCTGCCCGTCCTCAGGGGGGTGAAAGCAACTTCCTGTTTGACCTCTGTCCACATGTCGTCCCCTGCAAACAGCAGCAGCAGCTGGGTGCAGGTAAATCACGCGCCGCCCCCCATTCTCTTATCATGGATTTTGTGTGCTAAGTAGGATTTTGGCTAATGCAATGATTTAGGGCTGCCATATAAAGTTGAAGTGCTTCAGGAACATCTGAGATGAGTTTGCGCATCGGTACAGATGTGTCCACAGAATACCTTTGGTGTAGGGTTGCAGAGCTAGGCTTAGAGGGGCCATTCATCATGGTTAGCTTTTGCGCGATTAGCAAAACGGCTGGATCCTAAGATGCTGTCCAATATGCTTGACCCCTACAGTAGGTTTTTCCTTGATCTTTTTACAGTATGTGCTTTTGGAAACTAGTGTCCACACTCAAATCATGCTTGGTTTTTATTCAAAGTACCTATATAAAGTGAGCTGAAACAACACAATTTTTGAGTTTTTGTGGGGACAACTTAATTTTTTTATGTTTAATCCACTTAAACTACTGAAAACTAATAAGCTAGCTTAATTTATTTATGTTGTCTCAACACAAATGAACTGTTGTTCTGAATACAGTTGAGACACTTGGTAGGATTAACTATCAGAAACATTCTGTAAACGTAGCCCTATATACATTTCTGGAGATCGCGAATTACATAGCCAGAGCCATGCATGGCTGCATTTCATCTTTAAAATGAACACTAGGGGGCAGTATTATGCTGTTTCGTTTCATGCTTACCAGTTGACCGCTTACCACCGTATGGACGACTTTCCCACTGTTACCAGTTTGTCCGATAACTCGAAACGAACATTGGCAGAGCAGAGTTGACCACGCATTCACATCGGCCTTTGGTGAAATCGCAAAAGCAAATACTACAAAAAAACTTTACCTCTGGCATGTATTTTGCTTTCTCCAGAAATGTATATAGGGGTATGTAATCAGAATGAACCTGGATTGAATATACAGCAATAAGTCTATCTATGATAAAATGTTTATATTATACAATATTTAAATGTTATTTGTATAGACAGAATAAAACAATGGGTTCAACACAATTCCTTCATGTTGTCCCAACACAAATCGATTAAGTTAACCTAATTGTTTTTACAAATTTAAGTAGATTGAACATAAAACAGTTAAGTTGTTCCAAAAGAATTTCAGGAATTGTGTTGATTAAGCAGATTTTAAATAAGAAGTTGGAACAAGCAGCAAACATATTTATTTGAGTGAAAATATGGTGTACATATATTTTTTAAACATGTTAATATTTAAATCTGCTGTATTTTGTCAACGATATTAAATCTGTATTATGTCTGTATAATAAAAAGCTGATGTTTTCCACACAGAAATTTTATTTCATTTAAAGGTATTAGGTTTTATATAATTTATCATGCAACAAACTATAAAAAATGCTGGGTTCCACACAATGCCTACATGTTGTCCCAAAACAAATCAATTAAGTTACTGTGATCGTTTTGAAAAATTTAAGTAGACTGAACATGAAACAATTAGGTTGCCCCCCAAAAACTTAAGAGTTGTGTTGTTTCAAGTCATTTTAAATAAGTAGTCATTTTTTGATTGCGACAACAATAAACACAATAAACTGCTATTTATCTAATTAAAATTAGTACATAATTAATGCATTTGTTTTCTTTAAAACAAAGCACAGTTTTCAATTTGTCAAACTCTGTTAGTTACAAACAAATAAAATCAGTTTAGAATGTAAATTTTTGACTATATACTATTATGTTGGTGTCTTCAATGTTTTTAGAGCTGTAAAAGCTCTTTTTTTTTGGTAAATTGTTTCAAAAACATGATAAATATAATGATTTAATCCCTAAAAGTTCTTGAAACATCCAAAATATATAATTCTAAATACAGTTGACTAAAAACAGTAGACTGAATTAATAGAATGAACTGTCAGTAACAAATATACTGTTTACATATTCAAATATTTACATATTATTTTTTATAAACATAATAACAATGTTTTTATATATCTTAATATTTAAATCTGCTGTATTTTGTCAACAATATTTAACCTGTATAATGTCTTTATAATATCAAGCTTATATTTTCCACACAGTTTATATACACAAAGACCTGTTATTCTATTCAAAAGTATTAGCTTTTATATGATCTGGAATGCTGTAACATAATAAACTGTTAATAATCTCATTATAACTTGTGCATCATCAGTGTGTTTGTTTTCTTCAAAACTACGTCAAACTCTGTAAATTACATGCAGATCAAATCAGTTTAGAATGTCACTTTTTGACTGTGAATATACTGTTGATGTCCTAAGGGAAATGTGCTTTTAGAGCTCCCTTTTTCTTAAATGATTTAAAAAAACTTGCAGAATATAAGTTCTTGATACATCCAAAAGGGCGAAGCAGTGGCACAGTAGTGCTGTTGCCTTACAGCAAGAAGGTCACTGGGTCACTGGTTCGATCCTCAGCTCAGTTGGTGTTTCTGTGTGGAGTTTGCATGTTCTCCCTGCGTTCGCGTGGGTTTCCTCCGCGTGCTCCAGTTTCCCCCACAGTCCAAAGACATACGGTACAGGTGAATTGGGTAGGCTAAATTGTCCATAGTGTATGAGTGTGTGTGAATGTTTCCCAGAGATGGGTTGCGGCTGGAAGGGCATCCGCTGTGTAAAAACGTGCTGGATAAGTTGGCGGTTCATTCCGCTGTGGTGACCCCAGATTAATAAAGGGACTAAGCCGACAAGAAAATTAAATGAATGAATGAAACACCCAAAATATTTATTTCTGAATACAGTTGACTGAAAACAGTTGAGCAAATAAACAGAATGAACTGTCATAAACAAATGTTTACATCTTAAAATGTTTATTTTTATTAATGTAATAACAAATATGTTGATATTTAAATCTGCTGTATTTAGAAATGTGCTTTTAGAGCATCTCTTTTTTTATGATTTTAAAAGAACTTACTAAATATAATGATTTTGAGTTCTTGAAATGTTAAAAATATATATTTTTGAATACAGTTGACTGAAAACAGTTGACCAAATAGAATGAAGTTTCATTAACAAATGTTTTACATATTCATGTTTAAATGTATATATATTTTTATGAACGTAATAGTAAATATTTTAATATTTAAATCTGCTGTATTTTGTCAACAATATTAAACCTGTATTATTTCTTTATAATATCAAGCTTATATTTTTCACACAGTTTACATACACCTACACCTTACATACAGTTTACAAGACCTGTTATTCTATTCAAAAGTATCAGCTTTTATATGATTTGATATGCTGTAACACAATAAACTGTTAATAATCTCATTATAACTTGTACATAATACATTTGCATTCTTTAAACTCTGTCAAAATCTATAAATTACATCACATCAGATCACATCAGTTTAGAAATGTCACTATTTGACTGTGAATACCATAATTTTAGACACACACACACACACACACACACACACACACACACACACACACACACACAGACGAACTTTGGTTGTTTCAAAACTAAAGTAGTACTAATAAAAGGGGTACTTAGGTCTTACTGATGGGCCTCTTGGGAAACATAAGCCAAAAAGGATGGGAAACACTGTTTGGGAGCGTTCGGAGCACAGGACAATCAGCAGCGGCCCATCTCAGTTAGCGCATCCCAGCGGCCATCTTGCCTGCTACCTCTCTGCACTGCAACATTAGCACTAGCTCATTGACCCCCACCTGGGGGGCCGCCGCAGGAGTTGATGGCAATGTGTGTGTATGTGTGCTCATCCCATAGCCCACCGCTGAGAGGCAGAATCAGGTCCATGCCGTTAAAAGACCATCAAAAGCAGCAGTAATTACGCAGGAAATTGGCAGTGAAATTGAAAAACTTTGACCGGTGTGGCACTTCCTCTTCCTGAGATCCCTCTAGTGTGACAATCGCATTTGAAAGCGCTGATAAAGAAACGGCTTGATGACAAAAAATCAAGAGGAGACGCGGCAAGGTGCATCATATAGCCCACGCGGACGCCGTCCTGCCCTCTGCTATCCATTATCACCTCCGAGCGCTTTATAGCGTTTCCATTCTTTGTTGATAGATCATTTCGGGATATTTAGTAAATTGCCACATTTACAACTTTCAAATTCAATTTCCGAAAGGCTAGCAGGAAAATAGATTTAAATGGGCATCATCTAGTATGATATGGTGGTCCAGGATTCATCTGGCTGCACAAATACAAGCACACACACTCAAAATTAAAAAGCCAGCCCATGTTAATGTTTACACCCGCCACCAGTTATTTATTTATTTTTTCTGATCTCATGGTGGTCCACTCAGGCATAGTTTATGAGCATTACGCCTGTCAGAGGGACACTCGTAGTTGCTAAGTAATGCAGCATGTCAATAATAATGAAGCGATGACATCCTCAGGAATGACCACGGACAAACGCGCGCACGGCCATTGTTCTAATGATCCGACGTCCATCTCCATAATCAGACTGAAGCCCCTCACTGTGTGCCCAGACGCTTGCTGTGATGCTTTTGCGGCTGACTGATTGATTGAATATGAAGTAATGAGGGTTTCTCGGGCTCTCTCCTGTTCATCTAAAATTCCACGTCGGAAATCAAATGGAAATTTTATGCAATGAGATGGATTAATGGAATTGGCCACGCATTTTTAAGTCTTAATGTACAGCAATAATCCCCCATAGGTTGTCGTAGGGAGATGGAAAGTTGGAGCTGTTTATGGGCCATTTTGGTGCATTACTGTCAGCTTGATGGACGTCACGCAATATTTTTTTTTTTGCTCCAGTACAATCGAGCTTAAGTTTAGAGCGAGGTCCGGCAGGTCCTGGAGCGCAGATGGATCAATCTCTCTGTGAAGCGCTGGATTACTGATATCAGACACATTTATCTGCACTGCGTCTTTAGAGTCCTTCAGCCTTAAACACATTCGGCCTATTCAAATGCCAGATGTTAGTATTTTAGCTTTGAGTGAATGGTTCTGATCGTTTTTGTAAGGAATGGAGATTTTTTAACCTTTTTAGACCCAGGCTTTGATTATCATGACGTGACATTTCAACATGACAATATTATACTTACGTTTAGTTTTACCACTACTATTTTAATACAGTATAAAAAGGTTTTAAATTCACAGCACACATCAAACGTTAAGTCTATTCATAAGATTATTCATATACATAAAAGGTAACTACATAACTATTTGTGTACATTTTTTTACATTTTACTTATCTTTTGCACAGTTTCACCTGCATTGATGTGGGTAATGTTTGTTAAAAAAAAGAAAAAAAGTGGCACACTATTTACATGTATTTTGCGATGCAAGACAAAGCTCTCATTTTTATGACTGTCCTTCATTGGTCATATTGTTTTTGAACTCCTTCAAATGCTGATTGTAATTTTAAGTCCAGTGACTATTTCTGGAATGTACACATCACATCTGTTGAATTAAAAAAATTTCCTAGTGTATATGATTGTTAGAGTGTGCGGTCTACTAATGCTTAGATCTAATATATTGATGCACACAAGACTCATTCGCCAATTATTTACAGTCAAATACAGTACATAACCAACATATATTTAAACTTTTTATTGCTAGTTTGTGTGTGTGTGTGTGTGTGTGTGTGTGTGTGTGTGTGTGTGTGTGTGAGTGTGTGTGTGTGTGTGTGCGCGCATTTGACATAATCTTGATTATAATTGACAAATTATCAGCAACCTAATTTCATTTATAGGGACATACACAAAAGCAGGGGTGTCCAAACTTGGTCCTGGAGGCCCGGTGTCCTGCAGATTTTTGCTCCAACTTGCTTCTACAGACCTGCATGGATGTTTCTAGAAAGCCAAGTAAGAGCTTGATTAGCTAGCCCAGGTGTGTCTGGTTGGGCTTGGAACTTAACTTTGCAGGACACTGGCCCTCCAGGAACCCTGCACAAAAGCATATTTATTTCTATCTAAAATGGGCCATTTAGAGCATATATAATAACTATATGTACATTTACAGGGCATCGGGAAAGTATTCATAGCACTTAACTTTTTTCCAACATTTTTTTTTTTTTATGTTATAGTCTTATTCCAAAATGAATTTATTAAAAATTTAAAAAATTTAAAAATCTGATGTACATAAGTATTCACAACATTTGCTCTGTACTTTTTTTTTTAAATATGATGCCACAAGCTTGACACACCTGCTCAGATTGGATGGGAAGCAACAGTGTACAGATCTCTCCAGAGAGGTTCAATAGGATTTATTTCTGGGCTCTGGCTAGGCCACTCAAGGACATTCACCAAGTTGTTGTGAAGCCAAGTTGTAGATGAACTGTCACCCCAGTAGTCTGACATCAAGAGCACTCTGAAGCAGGTTTTCATTCAGGATCTCTCTACAGTGCTGCATTCGTCTTTTCCTTACCCTGACTAGTCTTCCAGTTCCATGCTTCACTGTAGGGATGTAATTAGCCTGGTAATGAGCGGTGCCTGGTTTTCTCCAATTGTAACGCCTGGCATTCACTCCAAAGAGTTCAATTTTAGTCTCATCAGACCAGAGAATTTTGTTTCTTAAGGTCTGAAAGTCCTTTAGATGCCTTTTGACAAATTCCAGATAGGGGGTGGCTTCAATCTGGCCACTTTAATATACAGGCCTGATTGGTGGATTGCTGCACAGATGGTTGTCTTTCTGTAAGGTTCTCTCTCCACAGAAGAACGCTGGAGCTGAGACAGAGTGATCATCGGGTTATTGATCACTTCCCTGACTAAGGCCCTTCTCCCCCGATCACTCAGCTTAGGTGTCTGGCCAGCTTTAGAAAGAGTCCTGGTGGTTCCAAACATCTTCCACTTATGGATGATGGAGGCCACTGTGCTCATTGGAACTTTCAGAGCAGCATAACTTTTTCTTTAACCATTCCCAGCCTTGTGTCTTGAGACAACCCTGTCTTAGAGGTCTACAGACAATTCCTTTGTCTTCATGCTTGGTTTGGGCTTTGACATGACTGTCAACCCAGCAAGAAGGTCACTGCTTCGAGCCTCAGCTGGGTCAGTTGACATTTCTGTGTAGAGTTTTCATGTTTTCCCCACGTTCACGTGGGTTTCCTCTAGGTGCTCCGGTTTCCCCCTCAAGTCCAAAGACGTGGTATAGGTGAATTGAATAAGTTAAATTGTCCGTATTGTATGTTTGTGAATGAGTGTGTATGTTTTTTTTTTTTTTTTCCCAGGATAGGATCATAACTGGGTTGCAGCTGGAAGGGCTTCCACTGTGTAAAACATATGCTGGATAAGTTGGTGGTTAATTCCGCTGTGGCAACCCCAGATTAATAAAGGGACTAAGTCGAAAAGAAAATGAATGAATGATAAATGATTGTCAACCCTGGACCCTTGTATAGGCCAATCCTCTCCAATCAATTGAATTTACATTAGATCTCATTAGAGAACATGCAATCTCCACGTATAAATGCTAATATTATATTAAATAGCCATAGGAAAAAATAGCCCTAAATGGTTGTTCTTATCATTTTTATAGTGTCATCTTTAGTTGAACCTATATTTAGTGAACACTGGGTAATATTTAATTGTATTGTGATTACAAAACATTGTTATTCTGCTTCACTGGCTCTCAAATCTCATGTTTATATCTAAATATGTATTTTTGTGAGCACACTTCAATGGCCACGCCACTTCCTGTGCTGTTCCAGCCGTACCAAGGCGGGCGGCATTTTAATTTTAAAATCATTAACATTATTATGCGATTATTGTCTCTAATTGATGTGTCAAGTGGCTCGCGAATGAATGAATAAAAATCAGATCAAAGGAAACTGTGAAAAAAAAGCATCAGGTCTCGTCCAATCAGCCGACCCAAACGCCCGGGTCAAAGAAGCTTTTGTTTCTTGGCTGATGGTAAATGATATATACAGATCGTGGCAAATAAAATAGCATATTTGAAGCCCAATTAACATTTTGTTAGCCCAAGGCTGTGCGTTGGGGCCCCAGCTGGTTGTGCTTGGTCCGCGTGGGCAAATTTTTACATGGGCACCAGACAGACTGATCATGTGACCGGCATTCTCATTAATCCTCCTCGCATTCATTTTAATCTCATTTAAACGGACCAATCAGCAATTAAATCAGCTGAGCCGGAATAATATTGTTTTGATTGTACAAACAAGGGTTTTCCAGTGACCCGAAATGCTCTGACGTCAACTGATATTGACAGTTTCGATGAAGTTTTGTGTTTTTTTCTTCTTTTTGCTGAAGTGGCTTTTTAATTTACTGCTTTTTCTCCCCTGTCTTATTCCTCCTCATTTTCTTTCATTCCTTTGATATTTTGTGCAGGCTTATGGTACTTATGTTTAAATATGCATGAATTTTGCATGGATAATTAACACGCTTTTCTTCATTGAATGTTTATGAACTGTGTACCCATGCTGTGTAATTTCAAACTAGTTGCTAAAGTCGACTCATTTACAAGCATTTACTCAGGGGCGAATGGACATTTCCAGTTAAGTTCTGTGGAAAGGAATATGCAAGGAGTCGTTTTTTTTTTTTATCCCTTTTTAGAAAAGTTAGATCCAAAAAAAAAAAAACGTTTGTTTAGAATGTTTTAATCACCGGCTTAGTGACAGAGCCCACTGTTGACCTTGTTGTGACACGTTGGTGAGGCAGAGAGAAATGCAAATGGCCTCCTCGTGTCTCCCTCTCCTCACTTCACTGATTTTTCAAACTCAGAAACGCACTTTTTCAACTCTAATTAGCGGCTGCAATTCCATCCAAACAAAGAGAAGAGGCGAGCGAATTCAAAAGGGTTTCAAATGTAATTTTTGTTTCTCTTTCTGTCATCTGTTTGAAAAGACAGTAGCTAATCTTCGCTGCGTGCTTAAAGACCAGTCACGGCTTGGGAACTTAGCTAAACCAATTAATAGTTTTAGTGGCTTCACCCTGATACACGAATGACATGCGGAGACTTTTACATTCTCTGTTTATTAAAATGACAATTATGTTGTTTATGGAGTGAAACACTTGCGTAAAACGGTGTCAGCGTTAAGGACTGGAGGCTCGTAATGTGTGTCCTTGTACGCGCCAAAAGTTTTGCTTGCTTGATCTAAATGAGGACGTTCCTTAGACGTCTTTTTTTTTTAACTAATTAGAAATGCTATAAGCCTAAATTATCTCTACTGATAAAAAAAGATTTAGCTTTTTAAAAAAATGTATATGAAATGAATAATGAAAATAATAATAATAATAATAATAATAATAATAATATTAATAATAATAATGTATTTTATAGATATTTAAATAAAATGTAGTATAAAAAGCAAGATAAAATATGCACAAGCTTTTATTACTGAACTTGATATACACTCACTGGCCACTTTATTAAGTACACCTGACTAGTATCGGGTTGGACCCCCTTTTGCCTTAATACTTCGTGGCATAGATTCAACAAGGTACTGGAAATGTTCTCAGATTTTGGACATAATAGCATCACGCAGTTACTGCAGATCTCGAGGTTCACCACATCCCAAAGGTGCTTGATTGGATTGATTTCTGGTGACTGTGGAGGCCATATGAGTACAGTGAACTCATTGTCATGTTCAAGAAACCAGACTTAGATGATTCACGCTTTATGACATGGCATGTTATCCTGCTGGAAGTAGCCATCAGAAGATGGGTACACTGTGGTCATAAAGGGATGGACATGGTCAGCAACAATACTCAGGTTGGCTGTGGCGTTGACACAATGCTCAAATGGGCCTAAAGTGTGCCAAGAAAATAATCCCCACACCATAACACCACCACCACCAGCCTGAACCGTTTATACAAGACAGGATGGATCCATGCTTTCATGCTGTTGACGCCAGATTCTGACCCTACCATCTTAATGTTGCTCACTGGAGATGTTCTCTTTTTTGGACCATTTTCTGTAAACTCTAATAATGGTTGAATCCAAGTCTGTCACCAACAACCATGGCACATTCAAAGTCACTTAAATCATCTTTCTTCCCCATTTTGATGCTCTGTTTGAACTGCAGCAGATTGTCTTGACCATGCCTAAATGCAATGAGTTACTGCCATGTGATTGACTGATTAGAAAATTGCATTAATGAACAGTTGTACAGGTGTACCTAATAAAGTGGCCAGTGAGTGTAAATGTGAAGGGCTTTTTTTGTAATAACATTTGCCCTTCATTGAAATTTTTATGTGAATATTTGTTTTTGCAAAGTGAATAAAAATGACAAAAAATACTTTGGAATTGGGTTGTCAAGTTCATATAAACATGTCAGAAAACATGGAACAAACATAAAAAGAACATGGAACATGAAAAAAACAAACTCTAAATGACAGCATTTTAGTTACATACAAATTTAGTTTGTGGAATAAAGTATATTTTAATAAAAGTAAGCATAATAAATAATAATAAAATATTTGATGAAGATTTAAATAATATATAATATGAAAAGCAATATAAAATATACATAAGCTTTTATTATTGAACTTGTTATAAGTACATTTAAAATATTAAGGGCTTTTTGTAATAACATTGCACTTTATTACAGATTTTATATAAAATAGTTCATTTATATTGTTTATTTATTTAGCATCTTTATTTGAACAGAATTATCATCACCACCACCATCACCACCAACAACATTGACATTCATTCATTCATTTTCTTGTCGGGCTTAGTCCTTTTATTAATCTGGGGTGGCCACAGTGGAAAGACCTGCCAACTTATCCAGCACGTTTTTACGCAGCGGATGCCCTTCCAGCTGCAACCCATCTCTGGAAAACATCCACACACACTTATTCACACACACTCATACACTATAGACAATTTAGCCTACCCAATTCACCTGTACCACATATCTTTAAACTGTGTTGGAAACCGGAGCACCTAGAGGAAACCCATGTGAACGCAAGAAGAACATGCACACTCCACACAGAGAACTGAGCCGAGGTTTGACCCAGCGACCTTCTTGCTGTGAGACGACAGCACTACCTACTGTGCCAATGCGTCGCCACATCAACAACAATTGTTTTTAAATATATTTCAATAGTATTTTATTTTTTAATACAACAATAAAGATTAGTAAAAGTGCAGTAGAACAATTTAATTCAGCTTGTAATTTTTTTTTTCTTATTTAGGCAATCAAAAACATTAGAATCATTAATTGTTTATGTATGAATATAAAATATCAAATGAATTGCATATACATGTATTTGGCAATATATAATCAGAAGTGGCATATATATTTTAATACTAATCTATTGCACAGTGGTCGACATTTGACATGAATCGAAAACTTTGATCAACAAAACCCAAACTTGACCCAAAACTATTGAATTAATGTTCTTGTCTTAGAGCAGTATTGATAAGCCATTTCAACTGTTGACTACAGTGTGTGTGTTGCACCTACAGGTAATTCAATTAAAAGCAGTAATATGCATGTTCTACATATGTAAAACATATACTCTATTTATAAAAGCATCATTGCTTTGCATTAGAATAAATTTACATTAAACGTATTTGTTTAAAAATAAATACAGGTTAGTAGTATATTTTATGCATGAACCTGTTTCGTTTATTTGTTGGTTTTCATTTGTGTATATCAGTTTTTACTGTTGGTTCACATCAAAAGTGAAATTAAATATCCTTGTGATTAGATTACATACAATGTAACAATTGTAGCGTGACAATTGCGTAAAATTCGACTCAATCGCATCTAATGCGCAAGTTCAAATAATTTAGCTTGAATGGAAAAATTTTGTGGGATGAAAAACATCCCGCGGGTAATCTTGAGCAAGTGACGCAGTGCTCCACCTTTGGTGTGAACCAAGCATCAGCGTTAAATTACAATTAACAAGATGTTTGTTTTTTTTTTTTCATTTATTTTTACTTCTGCTGTTTGTAAAAAGTTGATGTCATTGTCATTGCAGTGATTTTATTAGCTGTACTCAGCGAACACGCAAGCCGGTGCTAGTAAAAAAATCCACCAGTGATCGTTTGGTCTTGCTTCAGTTAGTCACGATAGCTGCTGTGTTTGTGTGTCCTTCAGGAACTGAGTTATTTTGGATATGGTTCCCTTAATTCTTATGGGATAAACTTGCTTCAATTATGTCTCCCAGCTCTCAAAGCCATTATCATTCTCCGATTTTTTAAGCAGGCCTGAGGGAGCACCTGTTTATAAGGCAGTCGCGCCAGGGGAGCCTGTTAACTTTAACAATGAGCCTAGTAACTACTAAACCTTAATGAAGACACAAGTGAGCTCCTATAGACTGATGGTTAATGGAAACACATACATTCAGATGATGTCTTTGGGCCGAAGGGCAGGAACACTGTTAAACTAGACTGGACTGATATTGGCAAAAAAACATATTATGACAAGTTAAATAACCGACACTGAATAAATTGAGTGAAATCAACGTCTTGAAATGCAGCAAGGCAACCTATAAATGTGTTAAATATTTGGCCGCTGAGATTTTTTAAGCATTGCCAGACTGATCTTAAATGATTTCCAGAATTGTTTACATGTGGCAGTGTTTCTGCTGTTTTTACGACTTGTGCAGTTTACACAGCGTTGCGTGTTGTCTCTCTTGATGATGCACGTAACTGATGATATGTATAATGTTGTAAATACTTTCTTTTATCCCGGCCTAATATTTACAGATGATGACAACAGCAACATCAACTACAACTATTATTATACTTGCTGCTGCTGCTGCTGTTACTTTTTAAAATTAAACAACAACAACAACCATAATAATAATAATAATAATAATAATAATAATAATAATAATAGTTATAATAATAATAATAATAATAATAATAATAATAATAATAATAATAATAAGTATTATTATTATTATTATTATTATTGAGATTAGTAAAGTAACACTACAGCTACAGTAATTTCTTTTTTTTTTGCATAAAATATATATACAAAAATGTTTAATGATACTTATAGAAAGACTATTAACAACAATATAATCACTGACAACAAATATTTTATTTAAAATAAAAAATATGTATATATTAATTGATATATCTGATAAGATTAAGGGAGTGTGTTCACTGAAGCATTGTTTCTACTGCAGAAATGCAAGCGCTGTTGTCTTTTCTGTTGTTGTCAATAGAAGTGTGACATTTTTAAAATTACGGCAGCATAGCAATCCTCTGAGCATTTTCTTGCTCCATGCTGAACGCTAACCATTTTTAAAAATCTTCAAGAGCTGAAAAAGCACATTCGTACCTGGGTGTTTTTTGACAGCATTCGCATTTCTACAAAACAAAACAAAAAAACAAACAAACAAAAAAAAAACACTTCAATGGACTACCGCCATAACAACAATGTATCATCAGCAATTAGGTTATTATTGTCATTGTTGTTATTATTATTATTATTATTATTATTATTAATATAATTATTATTATTATTATTAGTAGTAGTAGAAGTATTAATTATATTATTTACTAATGTTATTTACATTTTTATAGTGTTTACATGATCAATTTAGTTGTCAGGACTACTTTGCTACTTTGGTCTTGTTAATTCTTCAAACTGTTCAGCCACCTTGACCCCACTCTTGCCGTGCACGAGGTTCAGGCATGCTGATTGTTGCTGGGATAGGAGTATGCATGTCTTTTTATTTTTATTTTATTTGTTTTTATTTATAGTGTGCTTGTGTCTTGCTTTCTGTTCATGTTGCTGTTGTGTAAGCATGTGGCTTCATGTTTACATTGTGTCCGCGTGCTGTAATGTTTTCTTTCATGTGAACATGCGGTTAATGAGTTCCTGTTTTCTGGTGAGCACATGGCTTGTGTTGTCTCTTTGTGTTGTGTGCTCTTTTGTCTATTGTCTAGTCCCACCCTCCTTGTTTTCCCATCATTAGTTTATTCAGCTCACCTTACTGTTAATTATTTTGCTTTATAGCTCCCTCTTGTCTGCTGTCCTGTGCCAGTTCATCATACTTTATGTTTCTACCGAGTCTTGGCCTGAACTTCCCTGCCAGCCCAGCCAAGTCTGTTTTTTGTCTTTTAGTTATGTTTCCCCCCTTTAAGTTATGTGGTTTTTGATGGTCTTTGTTTTTATTTATATAATTATTAAATACCCATTTTAGTTCTGCAATTGAATCCTCGTCCTTTCCCTAACCCAATCGCGACATTAGTGTTATTATTAATATAAATAAGACTAATAGAACTACTTAATAATTTATAACACTGTGTTTATTATTATTTAAATATTAAGTAATAATGGTGATAATAATATTTTGTTTTATTTTATTTTATTTTATTTTACTTTATTTTATTTTTTAATCCTTTTTGTATTGTTACAATTTTGTATTGTAAATGATTAATGACAAGTATCATCCTTGTGACTGATCTTTCTCTGCGCTCCATTGACCAACTTTCGGCCTGTTTTCCAGACCCAAACAACAACATCCTTTGATGAGCACAGCCAAAACAAAACTAATTCTGCTTTCTTCCTTTTGAACTATAGTTGGGCTGGGAAGCTTTATTGTGGCTGGCAAGGTGATAAGAGAGAGTGATCGTTTATTCTTCGCTTTCTTATGAATTGCCTCGGCTTCATTTATCATAGAGAAGGAGAATACAATACAATACATGCCTTGGGCCAACAGTTTGGTGTGTGCGCTTGTGTGTCTGTGTGTGTGTGTATGTGTGTGTGTGTCCTGAGGAGGGTTTGCATTGGTGTGTTTAGATCTGTATGTGTGTGTATGTGTTTTGGCCGCTCTAATATGCTCCAAGCCTCCACCATTTTTCTCTTCTTCAGCCATAATTGCAACCCAGAGCACGACTATGATTCAGGTCTGGAGTCTGTCTCTCAGCAGGCTAAACTACAAGCCCAGATCCCTAGAGAGCATCCGTCGTCCTGCAAAGCACAGGTCATCCAGGAGATAGAAGAACTCTTTCTGTCTGCTCTTACGTCTCTATAAAAGCAGACGTCTGTGCTCTACTGTATATAGAGCTTCTCAAGACAATTCATATAGACTCAGTTCAACAATATGTCTGTGTGCCTGTGTGTGTCATTGCATTTACAGTTCCTTAAATGCTTAACGCTTTTCGTGATGATCTACGACTCCGGCAATTAACATTTTATTTATTTATTTATTGAAAACAATCACAGTAACTTATTATTATTATTATTATTATTATTATTATTATTATTATTATTATTATTATTATCTTTCTATTTTTTATTACATGGTTGTTTATCAACATGTAGATAAATAAATAAATAAATTAATTAATTAATTCATTAAATAATTAATTCATTCATTCATTCATTAATTTATTAAATGTTGATTGCTGGAGTGGTTGTATTAATAATAATAATATTATTAATAATAATAATAATATTATTATTATTAATAATAATAATAATAATGATAATAATAATAATAATAATAATAATAATAATAATTATTATTATAATAATTATTGTTATTATTATTATTATTATTATTATTATTATTATTATTATTATTATTATTATTAATAACAATAACAATAATTTTATTATTATCATAATTATTATTATTATTATTACCAACAACCACAATAATTCAATGATTATTATTTTTGTTAAAGTATTATTATTTAATATATATACAATTGCAATAATAGTATAATCATTAAAATCATAACAAAAAATGTAAAAAAAATTTAAATTTCAAAAAATTTATAAAAGAATAATTTAAACTTTAACAATAAAATGCTGTAGTAATTATAGTATAATTTGTTTTAGTAATAGTAGTCAATAACAGCAGAACCATTGTTGTTGTTGTTGTTGTTGTTGTTGTTGTTGTTGTTGTTGTCATTATTATTTTAGTAGTGTACTCTACAGTTGGATATTATTAGACAATATCACTTTTAGTATTTTTAGTAAAAATGTAAACAGACACGTTACTACTAAATAATAATAATAATAATAATAATAATAATAATAATAATGAAACTTACATAGTATTAATATAGACAATTAATACAGACTGCTTTAACTATATGTCTATCTATGAGTGTGTGTGTCATTGCATGTTTAATTTCTTTTATGAAAGCTTGAGAGCTTTTCATGGCCAGCAATTAGCGACATCTAACACTCCAGCAATATGGCGGCTCTTAAGCGGAGTCAAAAACCACACTTGAGGCGTGTTGATTCTTTGTGAGGAAGGAGAAAACAGTACAGTGAGCTAATTAAGCCCTCCTGAATGGAAACCAAGGTGATTTGGTGATCAGCCTTTAATTGCTGATGTTGAAGCCGAGCTCCTTCTTCCTCCCAGGCAGTCAAGTGGAAATGGAAGAAGGCTTGATAGAGATGTCTCTGTTTGTAACGCGGTAATGAGACAAGGCAGCCCTCGCTAAGGTAACTATTATGATGTCTGTTTTGTTTCACGTTGGGTTGTGTATTGAGGAGATTTTCTTTTGTTAACTTTATTTCTCGTGTCTGCCATGTGTGTGTGTTTTGTTTATTTATTTATTTTTTATTTTTGGATTGATGGTAATAGATTGGCTGTTATTTACGTTTATTATTAATGTGCTACAGTAATTTTACAGTTTTGTGATTTGTCACATTTATAACATTATAAGGATTTAACGTACCCATAATATCAGAGATAACCACACTATAAATTAACGATTAAATTCATTTTTTTCCAGCATCCAAGCTAATGTAAAACGTAAAATAATGACCATAAATTACAGACATTTACCATAAAATAACAGACTTAAGTTAAACCCAAATTCTGATGCTCACATCCAAATGTTCTTCACAGACACATCCTGGAGACACACACACACACAAAAAAAATTAATTCTTATAAACGGGCGACATTTTTTTTTTATCCATTTAAGCTGCTTTGACACAATCTACATTGTAAAATTGTCCATACAGTATTTACCAAACAAAGCCACTGTTCTTATTTTTGTTTTGTTTTTTGTTTTGTTTTTTGTGTTTTTTGTATTGTGACGCATTTGCTAAGAAAAACGGAAAATTAAATGAGAAAACAGTGGACATGGCTTGTTTTTTTTTTTCTACTGTGAACTGTTTGGATGTAGTAAAGTAGGCGTTTCATTCAGAAAGATCGGGAAAAGGGTTATTAAGGGTTAGAGTTATTACAACATAACAGATTGATCCTGCTCCCAACCATTTCTGTTTGTGGTCAAAACCGACCACAAATAAGTATATAATTAAAATATCGGCCAGTAAATTACAGAAATTTACCGCAAATTGAAATTTAAGGACAATTCTGTATTTTAAGTCTGTAATTTTATGGTAAATGTCTGTAACCATAATATCAGAAATAACCACACTATAAATGAGTTTATTAGGTTAACTAGTATCGAGTTATTTTGTGTGATAGTTAAATATATTTTAAATAAACTGCAAACAAAAAAATATAAATAAACTTATTTTTTTTCTCAGATTCTTTCTTGAAACTCTTAGTCACATACCTGTCTGATGGCTCATTATGCAGGTCTTTGTCTTCTCAGGTGTGACTCACTGCATAGTAATGATAGTTCACGCCTTCTCGCATAAACCAATTTCACACAGAAAGTGAATTAGAAGTTTTAATTCATTATATTGTTTTCTGTGAGCAAGTGAACAAGATGATTCTCACATCATTTTAAAGCAAAAACACTAGGCTACAAGATCCAGTTCTCAAAAGTCTTGTGCACAAATGTTCTCTGTGTTTTTCACAGCCTTGTTTCAGCGGCTTCAACATTTTAGTTTTTCACTAACCACGCATAAACGTTTCTTTCTCAAAAACGCAAACACATACAAACATTCTGCTTGGGTATTATTGTAGCCCAGCTTGTGCTGTTTACAGTGTTATCACAATTTAGCCATTTATATGTTTTTAAGATACTGAAAACAACACAAATGTCAGTGCATGCCAAAGCTTCTCCAGAGCCCCAAAACACCCTCAGACCCCAGAGGGTTAAAGCATACACTGTTAAAAAAAAAAAAAGTTTAGGCTACGGCTGCCAAAATGTGCAAAAAAAAAAAAAAATCTACAGATTTCCTAGATTATTATGATCGATCACCATTAATAAAGTGACTGCACTAAAAGTTCAAGAGAAAACAATGTTATTTAAAATAATTTTTCTTAAATCATTACGATTCAACACCTTTAATAAAAAGTGGTAATAGTGGTAATTTAACAGTTTTATTTTGGATCAAAAAAGTCAAATGACAAATGAGATACAAATAAATAAACTGATTAAAATTCTCACAACTATAAAATTACAGTTGTTACATTTATTAAATAGTATTTATGTAAAACATGTAGAGGATTAAGTTATATGGAATGATTCAGTTATCTTAAAAGATATGGAACTGTGACGTGAAGGGGACGCTGACAAAGGAGTGCGGATCCAAATGCAGGTTTATTACACAGAGATGGTCAGGCAAGCAACAGTCAACACAGGGGCAAACAGATTTATGCAGGGAATCCAGAGTCATGGTCAAATACCAGGCAAATGCTTAGTCCCGGCAGCAAACAACTTGAACAATTAACAAACAAAGCAAGGCAAAAGAAGAGAAACGCGTCATAGGGCTCTATTTTGACGGTCCATGCGCAGAGCGCAAAACGCAAGGCGCAAATGCTTTCAGGGCATGTCAGAATGCGTTTTTGCTAATTTAAGGACTGGAAAATCTGCTTTGCGCTGTGGCGCATAGTCTGAAAGGGTTGATTTTATTTTCTTAATGAGTTATAGGTGTGTTTTGAGAATAAACCAATTAGAGTCTCATCTCCCACTTTCTACTTTCACTTTCACTCTTGGATAGGGAAACCTTTACACACAGACATCAATTAGCCTATAAATAAATACTTTTGTTTGTTAAGTGCAAATATTCGTTTAAAAACTATTTATAAATTCAGTTCTAATTTCCAGCAAACAAATAAATGAACAAAAATAACAAAATGTGCTCAAAAATCCGAGTTATATCCTAAAACACATGCTGTGCCCCATATGGTCTAAAACCTGACAGATGGGCAATTCTAAGCTTGTTTTTAATAAAACAAATATAAATATGGATATAATAAATAATACTGATAATAATAATAACATTATACAAAAGCAAATTGTTATGAATGAACTAAAAAAGCCTCCCGAGATGAAGAAGACATAAAAACAGTAATTTTTCATATTTATGTGGGCTAGAAAATAATGTTTTGTAATATTTTAATCCTTATATTTATATCCTATATCTATTCTTATTATATCCTATATATATATATATATATCCCTAATATTTACATTTTTTCATATGTAAAGATATTTGCCTATTGCTCTCTTGTGCGTATTAAGCAGTGCGTAAGCGAGGCGCAACTCTGCGCCGGAGTTTAGACCGGGTTAGTTTTGGTCTTATGAAAAATCTATTATAGTTTCTCAAAATAGCAACGCGCCAGCAGTGCGCTTCAGAACGCCTTCCTTTTTAGACCAGAACGCCTATGGGCGCACAAATGAGTGTTAATGCATTTGCTATTTAAACAGCGTAGCGCAACGCCTCAAAATGACGCCAAGCTGAAACTACCAAAAGACTATTGCGCCGCGCCTTGCGCCACACTGCGCCGGGTGTATGATAGGGCCCATAATGTTCACAGTAACAGTATAACAAGACTTAGCTATTGGTGCGTGGATTTGATCATAATAATCTTGGAAAAGTCTGTAAAATAACACTGTTTTTCTGTAAACATTTTAATATCCGCATAAATTTTTTATTTTTTGTACTTTATTTCAACAACAAAAATTTTACCGAAATTTTATGTTTTTTTGCTTGGCAGCTGTAGTTGCCAGTCATTTGACCTTTTTTTTTTTTTTTTTTTTTTTTACAGAGCAAGTAATTACAATTTATTACTTTATCTTGCGTAATTTTAAATTTATTAAAAGAAAAACAGGAAAAAAGTGTAAATAATATGGCAGATTTATTGTATAAAAAAGGAAAATTGCTGTAATTTGTCATTAATTATTTAGTATGTAAAATAACAGTCAAGCTGTTAATTTACAGATATTGTTTGTAATTTTTACGGACTTTTGAATATAAATTAAAACAACTGAAAAAATACTGTATAAACAATACTGTAATTTCCCTGTATAAAAAAAAAATTTAAATTTCAGTAATTTGTCTTTAATGATGAAGTACCTAAAGTGAAAGTCAAACTGTTAATTTAGAGAGATTGTTTGTCATTTTACTAAGTTTTGAATATAATTTGTAATGACAAAAAAATACTGTAAAAAATTTAGAGATATTTTCTTAAAAATTAGTTTGTTTTTTTTTTACAGTGTAGATACTTGCCTTGTATTAATGTTTCAAGCTACTGCTGTGATGGTTTAATTGTGTGAAAGATACATTTTTGGCACACGTTAGGTTTCATAGTGCCAGCTGAGCATTGCCTCAATCAGGCCACAGTCTACCTTGAATATTGTTGCTGATCATGTCCATTCATTAATGGCCACAGTTATTCACAAATAGTGCATGATAGATTTTATGGCTTGTTTCATATGCAACAAGCATCTACATTGAAAATGGTGTGAACCAAATGGCCTACAGCAACTCAAGATGTGTGACCCAAGCAAAAGGACTATTTTGCTTAGGACATTTTAGAAACTTTTAAGCCAAATACAGCAAAATAACAAACGCTTCATGTCACAAATCTCAAACCAAATCTCAAAAACTTGTTTTCTTGAACATGACATGAGTTCCTTACACTTAACTGGCCCCCACAGTTGTGGATCAGGAGCCAACACATTTGCAGCAACACTAGCTAGTGCACACTTTGAGGTATCACATAAGAAGCAAGTGATGGAAACGCAAAATTTTCACAAAGTGAAGTTTATTTATAAACAAATTTTGAGATGATCACGAGCTTATGACTGCTTGCAGCCGGTCCCGCAATAACCAATTTATGATTCACCAATCAGGCGATTCCTAAGCCACTATAAATACCCTATGTTCCATAGAACAGCCATCTACATTTTGGAAGAATCCCCCTTTTCACCCTTACTCCTCCTTTCCAAGATGGGCGGCACTGTTGCCTCATAGCAAGAACGTCACTGCTTCTAGTCCTTACCAAGCCAGCTGACGTTTCCCTGGCTTGAGGATCTTATGAGCTCAGGGCACTCTCCCGGGACAGCATGCCAAACTAGGATTATAAACAATCATCAGCTTAATGTGAACTCTTGAAAAAAGTTTTTTCTTCGAGGAAAACTGCGTATTTCATTCTTTCATTCAGAAAGTCTCTGAAAGCATGCGCCCGAGACCGAAATGTGACCTTCGGTGGACAGTAGCAGACTTCGAAATGAGATGCAGATTTGATTCCACATGAGGTTATTAACTTAAAAATACGAATGTAAACATTGGGTGAGCAGGTTACATTGTAACCCCATGTTCCAACGACACGCTTCATGACGAGATACGAAGTGCAGAGCTATTTGACTGTTTGCATCAGACGAAACGCGACAGAAATATAAATACATTCAGAAGCACAAAACATGCACTCATTCACGGAATGGTAAGGTTTATAATCTATTTAATACATATTAACCCTCTTTAACAGTATTAAATGTACATGCTGAATTACTCATATGTGTTTAGTTCTAAAGTTCAATTTCAAATGATTTATTTTATTTCCTGATCTGAGGTGAACTGTCTGCTGCTGCTTTCACTATTATGGCAATAAAAGCCATGTAAAATGGCATTTAAACTCACATTGTTAGCATTTAACACTGAATAAAGCGCATGAAAAGCACCTCAGGTAATCATTTTTGTAGTTTTTTGTGGTTCACCTGTGAGAAATAGAAGCCGCTTCTAATTCGAGTTGTTGGTTAGTACAAAAACAAATTTTCATATATTCCTTCTACTGATTGCCTTGCTTTTATTTAGAACACGATTTATATCAGGCTTTAGGCTCGATGGTCAGACTTACTCCTGTCCTCAATCTGGCAACCTGCACTTGGGTTTGTTTTAATCCAAGAATGCAATACCTAGTTCAACCACTGGGTGTCAAACTTAAATACTGCATCTGTAATGTTGGTCACTAGGTTACCAATACTAAAGTCAGCAACTGTAACCACTCAAAATGTGGGATTATTTTTCTATTATTGCAAACTTTGAAAAGATTTGCTTCATGTTAGAATGGAATTTGGGCTTATGTGATGCTGTCATGTCAGTATGAATCAAACCATAATGCTAAAGAGTCTTACGAATTACCATTAACCATTTGATCTTAGTTGTGTCAAGCGTTCATGACACACACATTCATGGTTTCATTATGATGGTGTTTTCACTTTGGTTTTCAGCTGAAATTCATATGTGCAACAGAGACCAGAAATATTGGATATGTCAGTGGAAGAACAGTATACAGTTGAAACCCGAAGTTTACATACATTCTAAAAAAGGAACATAACCATTTAAAAAAAATGTCTGATGGTAAATCATACTAAACATTTACAATTTTAGGTCTATTAGGGTTACCTATATAATTTACATTTGCTAAATGCCAGAATAATGAGAGAATTTTTTTTTGAGATTTTTAAAAATTAATTTCTAGACAGTAAAAAGTTTACATACATATCCTTGGTAATTTTTAGCTTGCTTTTAAACTGTGTAAATTTGGTCAAATGTTTTGGGTATCCTTCCACAAGCTTCTCACAATAGTTTGTAGGAATTTTGGCCCATTCCTCCTGACAGAATTGGTGTAACTAAGTCAGATTTGTTGGCTGTCTTGCTCGCAAAAGCTTTTTTAACTCTGCACACAAAATTTCTATAGGACTGAGATGAAGGCTTTGTGACGGCCACTCCAAAAATTTCACTCTGTTGTCCTTAAAGCACATTTTAACTAATTTGGCAGTATGCTTAGGGTCATGGTCTGTTTAGAAGATCCATTTGTGGCCAAGTTTTAATTTCCTGGCTGATGTCTTGAGATGTTGCTTAAGTATGTCTGCATAATGTTCTTTCTTTATGATTGACATATCATAGATGGCATGTGCTGTAAAGTGGACCAGTCCTTCCTGCAGCGAAACAGCCCCACAACATGATGCTGCCACCCCAATACTTTACAGTTGGGATGGTGTTCCTGGGCTTGTAAGCTTTCTCCTTTGTCCTCCAAATGTAACACTGATCATTATGGCCAAACAGTTCAATCTTAGTTCCATCAGACCGCAGGACATGTCTCCGAAAATTGGTATTTTTCTCAGTGTAATTTAGCAAATTGTAATCTAGCTTTTTTTTGATTCTGGCTTGTTGATTTTCCCCTCATTTCAGCAGGGTGTTTTCACACCTCTACTTTGGAAAAAGTCAGAAAAGTGGGCGTATCCAGCTTTGTTTAGGGGGGAGTGTCGGAGGAAGAAAAGAGGCATGGTGTGGGAGTGTCTATTTGGGCGCGCTGAGTTTCAGAGTAAAAATACACACACAGGGGACAAAGTGACTGTTTACATGGACATCTATAGTCAAATTATTTGCCAAATTACTAAATGGTGGACTTTAACTGCAGTTTGGCTCTTTCATTCAGGGAATTCATACATGTCCCTCGCAACAAACGAGATATTTGATTCGAGGAACTGCTCTAAGCGTGTATTTTTCATGCAATGTTTGATACCGCACGGCGAATGAGAGAAAAAAATACCTCTGCATTTCCCGGAAACTTAGATGCACACGGCAGGTAGCGTCAGAAAGCCGTGTGTGTTATTCCGGTCACAAAATGCGGTGAAAATCCTACACGAGGTAAAAGTTTGGTTGTAGTGCTAACATGTTTACACTCGGTGCAATAGTTTGTTCGATACAAAAAAACTGAATAAACAAAGAGCACTTGTCGCTCACTTAGCAAATCGGTAGAGACAGGACAATTAACAGCAACTAGAGCCACGTCTTTATTAAGAGGAGACTACAAGCGAATCCGGATCTCAGCATTTGCATTATGTAAACAGTAATCCTCCTTAGACACGTAAGTTATTGTTGTCGAGTGTCGCGTACACTGTTAATCCACACGTGACTCCAGCTGCGCTCTCAAAGAGAGAAAATGAAAACAAAACTTAACTGCAGCAAACTATAAAAGCAACACTTCACGGTTGTTTTGCCAATACAACGTGGTGTTTCTGTTGTCTAAACACTGTGACAGTAATGAATATTAATGAAGTTGCACAATAGAGCACGCTGACTGGTTTGAACCAAGCTTTACTCATGCATTAATGCATCACACTGTAAGATGTAATAAGACACACTCTGGTACAGACGTCCAGTCTGCACGCTGGAATACAGGCTATTATGTCATAGCCGTGACACAGCTTCAACAATTCGTTTCAAACCGGAAGTACGAATTTGCTTGAAATAACGCAAAAACAACCAATTTACACTTTTTAGTGAAATACAGGTTTCCCAATAGTGTTTTTAGCAGTGTGGGACACATATACCACTGTCAACAGCTCAAAACATGTGTTTTGGTGTTTCGTGATCCTTTAAATACTATTCTACAGTTGTGTCTCCAATTAACTCAAATGTTGTCAATAGGCCAATCAGAAACTTCCAAAACCTTGACAACATCATCTGAGCTTTTTCAGAAGCATAATAATCTTATTGTATATAAACTTAACTTTCAAGAAAAGTAAAACAATTTCTCAAAAAATATCTCTCATTATTCTGCTATTAAGCATAACAGAAACAGATTTGATAATCCTAACTTAGAAAAAGTTTAGTCACATTTTACATCTTACTTTTTTCTGACTTTTTCTGTTTATTAATACATGTATGTACAAATTTTATATATATATATATATATATATATATATATATATATATACACACACACATGTATATGTACTGTATGTGTGTGTGTGTGTGTGTGTGTGTGTGTGTGTGTGTGTGTGTGTGTGTGTGTGTGTGTGTGTGTGTGTGTGTGTGTGTGTGTGTGTGTGTTGGTGTGCAACTCCACTAGCTAATCAAAAAAAATCTGCAGTGAATTGGTTGTTTTCACTCTGACTTTTCAGTTTTCTGAGTTTCAGAATTGACTTTGTGACCTTTGCATTTTGCACTGAACCACACACAATAGGCCTGCATGTTAAAACACTGATCAGCATCCACCAGCTCTGATTAAAAAAAAAAAAAACTTCTATTACTGTTTTCAAAGTTTTAACTCATGCAGACAAAAGCTCATCCGTGGAATCGGGAGTGATATTGTAAAAAAAAGATTAACTGAGGAGATATTGGATTAAGCGGGATGTGATTGGTGGCTGTCACAGAATTGGCGAGTCTCATGTGGAGAGATAAATGATTTCTGATGGCCACTCTTTGCTCTCTTCCTTTGAAAGCGGCAGATCAAATGGACTGCCAACCGTCAGAGCCTCGGCACGGAGCTCTCGGGTGAGGCGAAGCAGAGGCCTGACTGACAGGAAGACGCCCGCTCCGTTTTAATATTTCTCATCTCTTCCTGAATTAAACCTCCACCTGGGATGAAAGACTCGACTCCCAGACACCGGGAAATGGACTCGGAACACTGAAATGATAGGTGGGGAAATTATGATTGGGGGTGAGAAGAATATCATATTAATTCAAGATCTTCAATATAACTGATGGCTCAGCTTTTTTCAAGATAAAATAGTGATGACAATTGTCTTTCGTGAGTTCTTTAGTCGGAGCGAGACTAAGTGCAATTACATCTTCTAGGTCAATCTGTGAAATGCCTTTTTACCAGTTTGATTACGTGATTTTCAAGTTTATTTTTTATTTTCTGTCACTACTTTGTTAGAGAATGATGTGTTTAATTTTTAGAAAATTTAATCTCTAGCTATGTTAATGTTAATATTATGAGATATAACTTGCAGATATCATTGAATCCATCCGTTTATCCATCTGTCCATCATTTTATTATGGTTTTTAATCTATCCTCCTGTTCGAATTTTTTTTATGGAATACGTCCATTCGTCCATCCATCCATCTATCTATCCATCCATTCATCCATCCATCCATCCATCCATCCATCCATCCATCCATCCATCCATCCATCCATCTGTTCATCTATTGTTCATAATTTTATCATGGTTTACATCCCTCCATCCATCCATCCATGCATCTGTCCATCCGTCCATCCATCCATCCATTCATCCATCCATCCATCCATCCATCTATCTGTTCATCCATTGTTCATCATTTTATCATGGTTTACATCCATCCATCCATCCATCCATCCATTCATGCATCTGTCCGTCTGTCCATCCATTCATCCATCCATCCATCCATCCATCCATCCATCCATCCATCCATCCATCCATCCATCCATCCATCCATCCATTGTCCATCATTTTATCATTGTTTTTATCCATCCATTCATCCATCCGTTCATTCATTTATAATTTTATCATGATTTCCCTTTCCCATTGATTTGATTTCCCATTCATCCATCAATTCAGCCATACACCCATCCATAAATCATGTTATCAAGGTTTTAATCTATCTATCCATACATCCATTCATACATTCAGTTGTCCATCATTTTATCATTGTTTTACACCCATCTCTCCATTTATCCATCATTATTTAAAAAATATTTACTTATACATATAATCCATATTTTTACAGCACGTTTCAAGATACCTATTGTTTAAAAGGAGCTTTACTTGAAAAGCAAGTTTCTATTTTACAAATAAATGTGATTATTAGAGTTGACAAAGTAATTTTTATATTATAAAGATATTTTTAATTACAGAATTCATAAAGCAATAGTTATTAATCATTGTGTTTTATTTGGCAAGGCATTGTTTGTATACAGTGTTTATATTGTACATGTTCTCTCTATAAAACAGCCCCTGTTTTGTAGAATGACTTTTGTACTCCCACAGAAGATGACTCAAATGCACGTTTGTCCTCCTGCATGGTGGATGTTACGACCTCTGCAGCTCTAAGCGATGAAATCTCAGTGTGCCTTCGGCAGACACTGTCACTGTGGACTCTCAATATTCTTTTCAAATTACCTTTGTTAGCAGTTGAGCAAAATTTAATATGTTTACATAAAATAAGGCATTGATCAAGCACTTTTTGCACCCGCCCCCGCACAGAGGCATTCATAAGCAAGGGGGGTAATTTTTAAAATCATTATACATTAATTATCAATGCGCAATAACGATGATGAGACCTGGTAAATGCTTTCTTAAGCACGGCCATGTTCACCCATGCTCTAAACATTAGCAGGGCCCGTATAGCATGCTATACGCTAATTAAAAGCAGAAATGGGAGTTGTTTCAGCCGAAGCGAATGTGACATGGGCGACTGTTGTCATTGGGGACATGTTAATAAACGAGCCAGGGCTTCAGCCACTCGTGTTGTTTTACGAGACAGCACACATAAAACGCGAGCACTGTAAACAGAAGCGCTAATCATCAAAAGAGCTTGTAAACACAAAACGGTTGAGAGCGGTCTAGCGACGGACCACATGCAGGGCAATAATCTTCAATGTTGCCATCATACATAGAAGACGTTGGTTATTTTTTTATGGAGTAACACATAAAATGAACTATTATTAGATGTTATTAAACTTTATCTTTGTTGGATACAAGATATCATTGAAATGAAATGAAAGTGCAGTTCATCTTTCATCTGTGGGCGCTCATAACTTGAAGGAAATAGGCGTATTGTTTTTAAAAGTTGTTTATCTATCTATCTATCTATCTATCTATCTATCTATCTATCTATCTATCTATCTATCTATCTATCTGTCTGTCTGTCTGTCTGTCTGTCTGTCTGTCTGTCTGTCTGTCTGTCTGTCTGTCTGTCTGTCTGTCTGTCTGTCTGTCTGTCAGATATCCATCATTTTATCATTGAATCTATCTATTCATCCACTCACCCATCCATCCATCCATCCATTCCTCAATCCATCCATCCATCCGTACATCCATCCATCCATCCATCCATCCATCCATCCATCCATCCATCCATCCATCCGTCCACCATCCTCCTGTCCATCATTATTTCATGGAGTCCATCCATCCATTCATTCATCCATCCTAAAAATCAATACATCCATCTTTAAATAAATACATCCATCCTTAAGTTTACATTTAAATCCATACATCCATCATTAATGCCATCCATCTGTCTGTTCATCTATGCATAAATCCATCCGCTTGTGAATCTCATTAAAAGCCATACAATTTTGAAGCAGCAGAACTTTTGTCAGTATAATAATAAAAATAAAAAAATGTTTCTTAGATTACCAAGTCAGCATATTAAAATAAAATCTAAAGTATTATGTCATACTGAGAATTGGAGTAAAGTTTAGCTATCATTGAAATAAAAATTTGTGTTTTTTAACTTGTAGCTTATTTTTTTATATGTAAATACACCAATTTACATTAAACATCTTAATTTCCCTTTAAATATTTATGTATACTTAACCTGCAATATGCTGACCATACAGTGATTCAGGAACATAACACTATGTGTTGCATTCTATTAAAATTACCAGTAACACAAAATTGCTAAAATGTAACATTGGCCAGTGCTGTTTTAAAGATCTGTGTGCTGTGATTGTGGTTGGCCCTGTAGGGGCAGATATAGCAGAGCTGCTGATTTGACACTGACAAACACACAACCCACAGGCCTGAAAATGACAGCCACTAAGAGTCTCTCCCTTCCCTTAACCAGTGCGATATTGATCTGATCCACAGGATTTCACTAACTGGCTCTGACACTCCAACCGAAGCCTTTCAGATCAGGAGACGAGACTCTAACCGGGGGCTACAGGTCTACTGTTTTTCAATATGATACAGTGCTCAAAGTCCTTTTTACTTTTACATGATAAATTAAGGCAATCAATCACACAGCGTTGTGATTTTGCCACAGTTCAGAGGTCTTGTTATGCCCTGGAAGATCTTAACTTTAATATCATATCCAAATTCTTGGCAGTATTTTCATGGTGTGGGTCATGTGTTTTATGGTGTGACCCTACCTGGAGTCAGTACAAGTATAAAACTACACACACTTGCAGTTCTTGAACTTTTTTAGGAAAAAAAAAAAAAAAAAAAAAAAACATCCAGACCTCTAGACCTTATAGGGATATTTTACCCCAAAATGAAAATTTTATTTACTCTATCATTGCTTTTACAAGAATTTTTTTCTTAGCTCGTACAACACGTCAATTTGCTGTAGTTGAACTTAAAAAAAGGAAACTACATCTAAAATATCAAGAAAAAACATTTATACAAAAAAAAAAAACATTTTTTTCATTATTACTAACATATCAATAATGCTTAAATGGGACCTATTATGCTAACATCTGTTTTATAAGGGGTGTAACAGAGTTGTTTGGCAAAGGTGTATGAATATAGCCAGCCTCTAAACCAGAGGTGCCCAAACTTTTTCTTAGAAGGGAAAAAATCCAAGCTTATGTATTTAGCAAGCATTATACATTTAAGTTGCTATGGGTAATTTCCTAATTTATTTAATAATAATTAAAAACAAAAGAAAACATTACTTCAGCCATATTTACTATTTTCTGTTCCACCACATTTAAAGGATACTCTATTGGATTGACATCTGGTTCGGCCATTTGAGTACAGTGAATTTATTGTCATGTTCAAGAAACCAGTCTGAGATGATTCACGCTGTATGACATGGTGCATTATCCTGCTGGAAGCAGCCATTAGAAGATGGGTACACTGTGGTCATAAAGGGATGGACATGGTCAAAAACAATACTCAGGTAGGCTGTGTGGTCTTCTGCTGCTTTAGCCCATCCACTTCAAGGTTTGACATGTTGTGCATTCAGAGATGCTCTTTTGCATACCTCGGTCATAATGGGTGGTTATTTGAGTTACTGTTGCCTTTCTATCAGCTCGCACAAGTCTGGCCATTCTCCTCTGACCTCTGACATCAACAAGGCATTTGCGCCCACAGAACTGCCGCTCACTGGATATTTTATATTTTTTGGACCATTCTCTGTAAACCCTAGTGATGGTTGTGCGTGAAAATCTTAGAAGATCAGCAGTTTCTGAAATACTCAGACCGGCCCGTCTGGCACTAACAACCATGTCACATTTAAAGTCACTTAACTTTCCTTTCTTCCCCATTCTGATGCTTGATTTGAACTGCAGCAAATCTTGTCTACATGCCTAAATGCATTGAGTTGCTGCCATGTGATTGGCTGATTAGAAATTTGCCTTAACAAGCAGTTGGACAGTTGTACCTTATAAAGTGGCCAGTGAGTGTATATAATAATACAATGCAGAAAGTTGAAAACATATTTTATGTTAATTTACTCTATTACAACAAGTTTTCTTTTTACTTATACAAGAGTCAACTTTTTAAAATCAGTTTAACAAAATTTAAGTTGAAATGCAGCATATGTGAACTTAACTGATTTTATTAAGCCAACTCGATTTCAACTATAATAATAATAATAATAATAATACATTTTATTTGTTAAGTGCTTGGCGTCAGGATGGCGCAGTGGGTAGCACAATAGGCTCACAGTAAGAAGGTCACTGGTTTGAGCCTCGGCTGGGTCAGCTGGCAGTTCTGTGTAGAGTTCTCCCCGTGTTCATGTGGGTTTCATTCGGGTGCTCCGATTTCCCCCACTGTTCTAAAGACATATGGTAGAGTTAAATTTGGTAGGTTAAATTGTCCGTAGTGTATGTGTGTGAATGGGAGTGTATGGATGTTTCCCAGTGACAGGTTGCAGCTGGAAGAGCATCAGCTGCATGAAACATATGGTGGATACGTTGGCGATTCACTCCACTGTGGTGACCCCAGATTAGTAAAGGGACTAAGCCGAAAAGAAAATGAATGAATGAATGAATGAATGAATGAATGTTAAGCTCTTTTGTCAAACTCAAAGCGCAAATGTACAAAACAATAATACAAAAAACTATTGCATACAAAATTTAACAAATAGTTAAAAATGACGGAAATCCTCATAAATTAAAAGCAATACTAAAAACTAGCTTTGCTTTGTACAGTTAAAGAAGAGCAATGCATGCTGAATGTTAAATGTAAAAGTTCTATTTATCTAATTAAATAGGACTTTCGACTTAAATCAAATAACGGCCTAATAATAATAAATAATCTTCACTGAACTCTTCTCGGTGTTCTCAGTTAATTTGAATTACATTAACTTACACTAAAATAATTGCATTAAAGCCACTGAGTAGGATTAGGGATAAAATGTATGCATCAAATATACTTGGTAGATAATAAGCCGCTAGTTTATTGTGAGAATTGGTACTACAAAAGTGTTGCCAAATTTTCATTCATTGCAATTATCATCAGATAAATGATTTCTGCAAATTTTAAATAAAGATGAATACAATATGCTTTACAACTAAGTGCATTTATACTTTCAATTGTCCTCCTTCATTAGTATGCAATCCTAAATTCCTGTTGCAAACTCTACACCATTCTTCTTGTGCATAAATCTACAAAGTAATTAACGCATGCTGCAGCTAAACCTGCCACCAACATGTACTGTAGCACATCTAATAAGCAACTCTTCCGCTAAATAATATCGTTCATTAGCCTAACTGTAGGGTTGCTATGCGACGTGGCATAATGTGGAAAGCGGCTAATGTGCAGTCACAGGTGTACATTCACAACAACTCATCCGATCTGGTTTTATCTGTTCTCGTGTGATGTAATACCCATCGGATCCGTCAAGATTGATGCTATAGTTTCACAGCATTGCAACAGCAGCTGAGTCCAAGCAGGCCTCTGTGTGGTAAAGACTGTAGCTGTAGCGCTGCAGTCATTTACGTGGTGTTTGTGTGCGGTGAATCGCTATGAAGGCCGTCGCTGTGCTGACGTTTGTGCGCGCTCATTAATCTATATCACCCTCCATCACGGCAGCAGAACAGCTCTGCCTCACTCACAAACTCAGTCATACTGACGACAACTCGCCTCCTCCTCAATCCTCTGAACTCTGGCCCAGCTCTTATTCTGGATCTACTTCACTCCTCGCTGTTTTTTTTTTTCTTCTGCTCACTATACTTGTCATTATTGCTTTCTCCTGCTAACAATTTAGCTTTTTCATACTCTTTGTGCATCTACAGTATGTTTTTGTTTGTGTGTGTGAATGTGGTAAATGTGTGTGTGTGGGCAACTGTTGGTTTTGGTATTTTTCCAGTCACTTTTTTGTGTTTTCTACACACACAGTTTCCTCCAAACTGCAGTTGCGTTTTATTCATTAGCCAAATCCTTAGGACTGTCTGAGTTTTAGAGTTTACAGGGCCTAAAAAGAATAAAAAATTGATAAACCAATTATAAAAAAAATAAATAAATAAGGCCCTTAATAGATACTAAAAGGTCCTAATCACGTTTTTAGTCTTAAATTTAGTTCAAGCGGTGCCCAAAGTGTGTCACTCTAAAAAAGCATAAATATAGTTATTTTTCTCCTAATATTAACAACTACATGCTCAGGCTTTAGGCCGGGACGCATCCGGCCAAGCTTCTCCGTCCGGGTGATGTCGCGTAATTTGCAACAAATGCAGGAAGCTGATGTGATGCTCTCCACATGAAGCGAAACAAATAGCAAAATGGGAAAATGTAAGTTTGCATACCCCTGGTTGGAGAAAGAAGACTTTAAACAGTGGCTAAAGCCTGTTGCTGAAAACAGCCGTGTAATTTATTCTTTCAAGATGTGTTTTTTACAAGCTTACATGAGTTCTGTTGATTTATTTAACTACAACTGTTTATTAAGTTAAAGGTTTGATACTGATTAGAACTTGAAGTGGCGATGGGGTCTTAAAATATTCAGAGAAGGTCTATAACTAAAAAGTCTTAAAAAGGATTTAAGATCACTTTTAGGATTCCTGCATATACCCTGTAGTAGGGATAGGTTTGTGTAGAATGTTAATAATTGTTTTATTTTAATGGTCTGATAGCATTTCTTTTGAAATTTAAATTAAAATATTGTCATTTTTTCAACTTACCTTAAGTGAAAACATTGTTATTCTGTCTGACAACATGGTATTTACGTCTGACATTTAAGATTCAAGATTCTAAACATCACAACAAGTGCTATGCAGAATAAAATTGGTACACAATAAAAACTACTGATCTTGTTCTTCACGTATTATGTATTTTTATGTATTTTTTTTCTTTTTATGTATACTCATGAACACACTTTTCCTGATCACCAGCGATTTAGGCCTTGCATTACCTGGACTACAATTCTGTCACTGAAATAAACTACAAATCCCATCATCTGTACTTAAACCAATGACTGTAAAAAATATGGACGACGCAACAGCCCCTTTTCCCATTGAACGCCTTGAGGGCAAAACGCCTGCTTGACGGGCACAAACTGTCGCAAAAAACTGCTGAAATTGGAGCCTTGACATGTGCAGAAGGACTGTCTGATGGAGCCAGAGGAGGAGCCGCGAAAATGAGCAGAGTCGAGCTCAGTGGCGTAGCGGACGGGCCCGCAGGGCACGCACCGCGGGGGGGCCCCGCTTGATTAGGGGGCCCCACGTCGTCGCGATTTTCAATAACTGAAAATAAATCCAGGAACCGCAATAATCAAACTCTTGGGAACAACTGTAGTCGGAACCAAAGTTCACAGGTCTGTGTTCTCTGAACTCCTCTTAAGCGGTGGACTACTTCATTCTGATTGCTTGCCGCCGAACCGCGTCATAGCCAATGAAGACGCGCCGCTGTTTCTCGCCGCCGGTTCTCGTTAAAAATGAATGACTTCTGGCTACTTTGACGCTCTCGCCGCTTTCAGGTTTGTGATCGCTCCTCAGTTTGTGAAGGAATCCCCGCGTTGTCGCTTCACCCCGCCTCCTTTCCCTGGTCCTCAATTTGTGACATAGATATATACACTAGATATCGCATAGGGACCCTGATGCGTCAATAGCGCCGCCACATTGGTACAGTGTTCCCAGGACAAATGTCATTCAACCGCACTAGACAAGACAGTATTATTACGTGAAGATGCAAGACTTTAGCGCTGTCGACGAGTGTAGTAACGAGCAAACAAAGAAAACAAAGCACAAAGGCAGAACATTTCATAAGTAAGATTAAATTTTTTTACTTTTTCTATGTTCTGAAATTTGTGCTAAACAAGTAACGTTATTGATGATAATACAGTCACTTACTGCATTAATCATAAGGCAAAGTAGCTCCAACTCGCACTAAATACTCGGCTTATGCTAGTTTTGTTGAATAAAATCAGCAAACAATGCAAAAGAAATAAGACAACGGGATGCTGCGCTGCCAGAAACTTGTGTTGTTGTCGGCTAGTGTACGAGACGAGTCGTTCATAACGGAGATTCATACACGAACAAATCGCTCCTCCGTCAGTATGAGAAGTGAAAGCAGGAGAGGAGGTGTGTTTCAGGACACGGATTAGATCAAATTTAACAGGGAGGGTGAATAGCACATTTCTGTACACACAAACACAAGCTTTTTGTCAGGAATGGCCGTGCGATCAGTGATTCAACTGGGGGCCCCCTGGGTGATCCCTGCAGGGGGGCCTCCGCATTTTGCGCTACGCCACTGGTCGAGCTTCCAACCAAACGCTTTATGTAAAATCAACCACGCCCCCCGAACTTCTCAGCATGCGTTTGCTGTCATATCAACACAAATGGATGTAATAACGTTAACAAATATGAGGGTTTTATATATTCAATCGCGCCAGCTCCGGGCTGCAGCGCATAACATACTTGCGGCGTCGCGGGCTGATTCCGGCTCGCATGCGGCAGCGCCGGCTCGCTCGGCCGCCGCATCTGGCTCGATTGACTCAGGCTGGAATTGGGCAGTGAGTCCAGGCATCCGGAGAAGGTCCAGTTGAGGTAGTCAGTCTGAGCTCTGAGGGGTAAGTCAGGCGAGAATCTAGCCGAACTGGTCCGAGTGTATTTTGCCATCTGGGTGGGTAGGTGTGTCAGCAAACTAATAAGCCTGAAAAAAGCCCTGACTTTAGCGAATAAACAGTGTTCCACCAGGATCATGTACGTCAGAAACTGTAGTTTACTACTGAACTCATTTTGTCATGGTAAAATAACACAGAAATCGAATAATAACACTTCAGTCTCCTGCCGAAGCTCAGATGCGCTGCTTTGAGAAACTGTCAATCACAGCTGTCAATCACGATGACACGCCCAGCATTAAATTACTGCTAAAAACAAACTGTTTACAAAAATGAAGATCTGCACCTATTTCAGCACAATAACCAGTGCCTTAATCGACCAGAACCATCTTTCGGGACTTTTTATTGCAAGTTTAATAATTTTTTTTATTTGGGCTCAAGTCTCCTTCATTAACACGGAGGAGGCGGGCTTTATGACTTGTACTGCAGCCAGCTCCCAGGGGGCGATCTAACGGTCAAGACCTTCACTCAAACGCAGGCTTGCGGCACACTTGACCTAAACACCTGGCCCAGATCCCCCTTTATCGCAAACATGTAGCTGAAGTTTGTGATGTCACTGCCAGATAATAAAAACACCTCACTCACACACATTGCTCTTCACATTGCAGCACACATCGAGTCTTGTTGTTTATAATATTTCTAAACGTTATTGTCTTGCCTTGTTGTGTTTTTGACCGTTTGCCCTTGTTTTGATTGTTGCTTGCTGGACTAATCTCTTAAAAAAAACTGCACGTGGATCCTCATCTCCGATGCCAGTATCAGTATGTCACAACACTAGTTTGTAGCAGTTTGTTTGTTTTCTGCTATTTATAGTCATTTTTCCTATAGGCAGCTGAATCTGAAAAATTAGGATCTTAAAACTGAGCGCAATTGCATATTAAAGAATGAGGTAAATAGAAAATAAATGAGAAACAACTCTCCTGGCTAAATGCACTGTAAAATATTTAATACAAGCTTCTGTGGATCATAAATATAGGAACGTCAATGTATACAAAATATAAGTCCTATAATCAACAGAAAGTGTGAATAAATGTGAAATAAACTTTGAACATTAGCTATAATTATTTAGTTACTGTACTGCACATACAAAATATTGTACTATATAATGTAATACAGTTTTAGTAGTTTGCCTGTTTGAAGTTTAAGCTGGGTCTCTGTAATATTTACAGTCTTAAACCGTTCAAAAGAATGACGTCAGTCGGAAAAACATGGCACCTTTTTGTTATTTCATAAAAAAAGCTCAACATATAAATATATGTTTTATTCTTCAAAAAATGTCAAGAAACCAGGTTAATTTTTATTCACATACACATAATCAATATGCATCCCCACTTTTGTGAAAAAAAATGTGAAAAAAATGGGCCACAATTATTGGAAAAGGTTTTTCTCTTTAATCTTCAATAATAATTTATACTATAAATATAATCAGCTTAGCCAGATCTGCTTCCCTTTCCTCGCTAATATTTTAAGTTGGCTTTGAAAGTCAACCTCATGATATATCTGACCAAACACTTCAACCACTTGACCACCATTATGGCCAGAATGCTTAAGTTTCTACAACATAGCAGTCCAGCACTTGCCTCTGCATTGTCATTATGAACAAGCATTTATTAGAAGAATTCCGCTCCTTAAATGCTTGACTTAATTGCACAGCTTTGGGGCACAATAGACACATTCTTAATTACGGAGGAGGCTGGTAACCATGGCAGGGAGGAAAGTCGCCACACGGCCCGGCTCAAACATTGCTGCCTTATGTCATTTAACCTAATCATGTTTGATTGATTACTGCGGTCTCCAAACACAGCGCCCAAATGAGGGTCATTTTACACAGGAGGACCGCAGGGCAGCGGGGTTTGTATACACATACAGTATTTAATTGAGCGGTTGGATAATTTCAGCATTTTGTTCACATTACTATTTAGATTCAGTGCATTATGCATCATCCTAATTGCAAGGAAACAGAAAATAAACATACAGTAGCAATGCATTGGGAGATTTAAGCTGGTAAATATGCTTGCAATGTAGATTTCAGTTAATCAACTAATCGCTCCAAATTATTATCATTTAGACATCACTCTTTATAAATATAATAAAATCAAAGCAATATATACAGTATACTTTGTTTATAGAGGAAAAAATGAAAGGAATCCTCCAAAACAGACACAATATTTGAAGTTTCGAGTTTATTACTCGCTAGAAGCTTTAGATACACATACGGAATACTTTTAAACATGAGTTGAAAACCATGTAATCCACAAAATCTTGAGCTTCAATAAATAGGTTTGCGTGGGTACTTTTTAAATACTTTGCTGTTACGTAAACATACCCTGGGATTGAGAAAAGTATCTGAATGAGGAAGTCATTTACAAAACTTTTACCTCTGAAAGGTTAATGGTTTGCTCCACTTCCTCCTGCACTTTGACATTTTGTAAAATGTGTCCATTGAGTGTTTAAAAATACACATAAACATCAAAAATCAACCGCTGACATGAGCCAGACTTTCCCATGCTCTGCAGTTTGATTAAGTTCACTGCCAAGTCGAATAGTGTAAAACGTTTTGACTTTACCAAAAAATGAATCAAACTTTATATCTTACAGAAATCAACTTTTATGACCGTTTGCCATTGCTAGCATGTTTATTTTAGCTTTTAATACTTAGTTCAATCATATTGTGACTGATCAAATTGTTTTCTTGCTTAAATGCTGAACAGTTCTTAAATCAGAGTGGGAGTAAAGCAGTGACATGTCTTATCCACCAACATATGAGGTAATCCAACAACTTAAGAAAATCATTTGGCAACCTGTAGTCTGTTCACTCTTTATTATATTGCAGCCATTTGTTAAATCATTGGTTAATTTCATCCTCATTAATGTACACACAGTACTGTACATTGACTGAAAAACACAGAATTGTTGACATTTTTGTAGATTTATTAAAAGATAAAACTGAAATATCGCATAGTTCTAAGTAAGGTTGGGTATAAATTATTATTATTTTTTTTCAATACTGGTGCTAAACCGATACTTTTAAAACAGTGTTAAAACGGTGCCTGAACCATTATGCTAAAATAGCATATTGCAAGATTTGCATTATGCTATTAACATTACATTAGCTTACTAACCTGTGGAAAGGCTGTCATCAAAATCAGGGAACACCTTTTTTCTGGGTTTGGGGTTTGTGACTACTTTTACATGGACATCAGTGATCTAAGGATTTGCCTTAATCTGAATAAGACAAAAGTATGATTCAGATGTTTACATGAGTTGCTTTTTGAATCTTACGTTCATGATTCCCAGTTACATGTTATAGCACATAGATACAGTAACTCATTGCGTCACCAGCCCTATAAATATTTCCTCCGCAGTCTGTGTCTGTGGTCCTTTAAGATAATCAAAAATCACTATTTACGTGGTAGACTCTTGATCATAGTTTTGTCCTAATCATATTAAAATCAGATCATTGGTTTCCATGTAAACAAACTCACTGAAAGTGCCAGATCATGTTACAAGCTGTCAAAGACAGTCCGTTCCTCACCTTTAGGTTGATTCCATGAGCCCTTACATTTCATAAGTTTGATGTGTTTCCCCCTTACACGCAACTTTTGTAAAGCATCTGCTGCATGTTGGTGTGTCAGAATCCTTGGTTGTAAAATATAGCCATACGTTAGAATGCTTAGCTCAAGCAAATTAGATGAACGCAATCATGGGTGTTGATGAAGTGAGTCACTCACCGCATGCGCCGTACTGTGCGATTTGCCTTCTATAAGCTACAGTAACAAACGCCTGATATCGATGATATCCGTACGCCTCAAAGCTGTTTAGAATTAAACATCTAGAGATAGTGTGACACAATGCATTCTTATGTGGGCCTTTATACTTCTTAATAGCGTCAAACAGCGAATGCGCTGCTCAGAGTCGCGGCACAGCGCGCACATCACAGTTGATAATATCAAACAACAAACTTGCACATTTGTATGTTGTTTAAAATAAAACTATTCAGATGGCGCTTTGTGGCGCGGCAGAAATATGAACAGTCGTGAGTCGTGGCTGGGCGCCGCTAACAGCCGCTGACTTGCAAATTCTAAAATGCATGGCGCTGCGTGTCGCTGTCACTTGTGGTGCGCGACCTGCTTTATGTTCTTGTCACATCAGCAGTGGCACCAAAATTCATTTCTTGATACGGTCCAGTGCATACCGGTTTCAAAGGTACCGGTGCTATAATAACACAGGGTTTCAGTATCTAACCCTAGTTCTAAGTATTCAGACCCTTTGCTCAGTATTTAGTAGAAGCACTATTTTAACCTAACACTGTCTTTTTGGGAAAGGTACAACAAGATTTCACTCCTGGATTTGAGGATCCATGCCATTCCTCCTTGCAGGTCCCCTCCAGTTCTGTCAGGTTGGATGTTAAACGTTCGTGAAAAGCCATTTTTAGGTCTCTCTGAAGATGCTCAATAAAGTTTAATTCAGGGCTCTGGCTGTGCCATTAAAGAACAGTCACAGAGTTGGTGTGAAGCCACTCTTTCATTATTTTAGCTGTGTGCTTAGGGTCTTTGCTTGTTGGAAGGTAAACTTTAGGTCCACTCTGGAGAAGATTTTCACTCAGGATAACTGGATATATACAGTGCATCCGGAGAGTGTTCATAGCGCTTTTCTTTTTTCACATTTTTTTTATGTTACATCCTTATTTCAAAATGGATTAAATTATTAATTTCCTCAAAATTCTACATACACTAACCCATAACGACAATAAGAAAAAAGAACCACCAGGACTTTTCCTACAGCTGTGGGCCATCTAAGCTGAGTGATTGGAGGAGAAGGACCTTAGTCAGGGAGGTATTCAATAACCTGATGGTCACTGTGTCTCAGCTTCAGCTTTCTTCTGTGAACAGAGAAGAACCATACAGAATGACTACTATCTGTGCAGCAATCCACCAATCAGGCCTGATGGTAGTGTGGCCAGACGGAAGCCACTAGGACTCTCAGACCATAAGAAACTAAATTCTCTGGTCTGATGAGACTAAAATTTAACACTTTGAAGTGAATGCCAGGCATTACGTTTGGAGAAAACCTGGCACCGCTCATTATCAGGCTAATACCATCCCTACAGTGAAGCATGGTGGTGACAGCGTCATACTGTAGGGATGTTTTTCAGCAGCAGGAACTGGAAGACTAGTCAGGATAGAGGGAAAGATGAATGCAGCAATGTACAGAGTCATCCTAAATGAAAATCTGCTTCAGAGTGCTCTTGACCTCAGACTGGGGTGACGGTTCATCTTTCAGCAGGACAATGACCCAAAAGCACACTGCCAAAATATCAATGGAGTGGCTTCACAACAACTTGTTGAATGTCTTTGAGTGGCCCAGCCAGAGCCGAGATCTAAATTCTATTGAGCATCTCTGGAGAGATCTGAAAATGGCTGTACTCCGTCACTTCCCATCCAACCTGATAAAGCTTGAGAGGTACTGCAAAAAGTAATGGACAAAATTTCCCAAAGACAGGTGTGCCAAGCTTGTGGCATCATATTCAGACTTGAGACTGTAATTGCTTCCAACGGTGCATCAACAAAGTATTGAGCAAAGGGTGTAAATACTTATGTACATGTGATTTTTCAGGTTTTTTTAATTTTCATAAATTTGCAACAATTTAAAAAAATCTTTTATCACATTTTCATGATGGGGAATTGTGTAGAATATATATATATATATATATATATATATATATGTGTGTGTGTAAAAATTCCATCATAACCTATTATTGACTGTCAATTAATTTGCAGACATATGAACAAAACCTCCTATTTGCCTTACCTCATATCTTCCTCCTGCGTCGACCTGAACTGGGTGCTTGCCTGTGCGTAATCAAACGCATCAAGAGAGACTGATGCAGAGGCATTTGTCATTAAATTCTGTGTCTTAGCCTCGGTAAGTTGACTTCTCGTGACAGTTTTAAATTAGTTCTGGAGGCTGAAGCCGCGTTCTGCTGTCACACTGGAGAGTCCTTGCCAGAAGTGGCTCGGACTCTGCAGACAGAATCGGGCCAGATATGGTTAAGAGGAATCGGGCCAGTGCTTTACAGAAGCATTACAAACACATGTGTAGGAGCGAGCTGCGGGCCATACTCGGCCCGGATAACACTTGCTGATGCCGAGTTGGAGCCGGAGCCGGAGGCGCCGAAGGGCAGCCGAGCTCGGGCCGATTACTACCTGCTATCTGGGTAGCGCAACTTCAGCCAGCGTTTTGTAGTCAGGAAACATTTCTCCTAGGAAAGTGATCATAAGGTTGCTGGATTTTCTGAATGTGGGATTTCCCGGTCTTGCAAGCACTCGTTTCACCGGGAAAAAATACTGCAGCACCAGGGGCGCGGCTTCACCCCTCTGCTCACAACGCACTCCAAACCACCTGACCTCCTTGTTGCCGCTTGGTTGGCCCGTAACAGCTGTAGGCGACTGAGCATTTTTGTCTGGTTGTTCTTCATCGTCCCCTGCATCACTTCCTCTTTTTTCACCTTTATTATTAATATCACAACTAATTGAACGTTTAAAGAAACTTCTCACACTCAGCTGCTGTGAGATATTTGCAACTGTACGCAGCCGTGACAAAGAGGAGACAAAACAAGGGCAATCGCCATCAGCTGGACAGGATTGGGAATTACAGTTAGCTACAAATTACAATGGTCATTATGGCCAAACAGTTCAATCTTAGTTCCATCAGACCACAGGACATGTCTCCAAAATGCATTTCTTTTTTCCAGTGTAATTTAGCAAATTGTAATCTGGCTTTTTTGTTGATTCTGGCTTGTTGATTTTCCCATGTTGTCACACAAGGATGCAGTGTGTTTGAGGTTTTCCTTAAATAGTAGTCTACAGTTGTGTCTCCAATAAACTCAAATGTTGTCAATAGGCCAATCAGAAACTTTCAAAAACCTTGACATCATCATCTGAGCTTTTTCAGAGGCATAATAATCTTGTTTTATGTAAACGTTACTTTCAAGAAAAGTTATAACAATTTCACAAAAAAATATCTCTTACATTATTCTGCTTTTAAGCATAACAGAAACAAATTTATTAGACCTAACATATCTAAAAGAGAAAAAGTTTAGTCACATTAACATCTGACTTTTTAAATGGTTATGTGCGTTTTTATACAGTGTATGTATACTTCTGATTTCAACTGTAATTCCATTTGCTGAAGCACAGAGAAAGATGTGGGCAAATTTGCACTTCAAATCAGCTCAGAATGTAGGAAAACATTCACAACAGCAACTTTCACAAGTACTGCTGTATTGGGGTTAAAAACATTTTTAGGACCCCAAAAGGCTGCAAATGAAATGGCCAATAAACAGTTTTGATTTTGTTTAAAACTAGTGTTGTATTAACGGCAGTTGGGTTTGATTCTCCCAAACCCTTTGCCACTCTCCTTGTGAGTATGTATGACTGGTGGATGCCGGGAAGGCGTAATGAGGAAACTCAAAGCTGCTTATGATTGATGCTGTCCAGACTCGTGCAGGTCTGGTCTGCCCGTGCCAAGACTAGCACATTTAAAGAGGACTGTTTTCAAAACTTTTTTTTCCCTTACCACCTTTATATATGGTGTGAAGTCTTTCAGATGTTTTTCTTCACTCGTATGCATATACATAACCCAGCTGTCATAAAGCACTGATAAAAGACAGAATTCTTCATTTCCTGTTGATAAATTTAAAAGTAAAAGAAGGAAACATGCAAGGATTTATGCATTTAAAGAATTAATTCTTCATTTGCTCACACTTATGTCAGTCCAAACTTGTCGGATTGTCTGTCTTTTGTGTAACACAAAATTATACGTTTAGATAAATTTTAATTCTGCAGTTTAGCAGAACTATAAATTCTTAAGGCCACAAGTAATTTGTAGGAATTGTGTTAGATTTAAAAGTAAAGAAAATCTAACTTTAATGCTACATTTATGATTTTCTCTGTACATTTTAGTATATATATATATATATATATATATATATATATATATATATATATATATATATATATATATATATATATACACACACACAAACACACACACACACACACACACACATACAGTTGAAGTCAGTATGATTAGCCCCCCTGTTTATTTTTTCCCCAATTTCTGTTTGGCAGAGAGAAGATTTTTTTTAGCACATTTATAAACATAATAGTTTTAATAAATCATTTCTATTAACTGATTTATTTAATATTTATTTAATATTATCAAGACAAAACTATACAACTTAAAGTTACATTTAAAAGCTTAAATAGGTTAACTTGGCAGGTTAGGGTAATTAGGCAAGTTATTTTATAATAATAATATTAATTAATAATAATTCCTTACATTTATATAGCGCTTTTCTGGGCAATCAAATCGCTTTACACATGGGGGGAATCTCCTCATCCACCACCAGTGTGCAGCATTCACCTGGATGACACCTGAATGATGCAACGGCAGCCATTTTGCGCCAGACCGTACACCACACATCAGCTGATTGGTGGAGAGGAGACAGAGTGATAAAGCCATTTATGATATGGGGAGGCATGATATGATGGACAGAGGCCAGTGGGCAGATTTGGCCATAATGCCGGGGTTAAACCACTTTTTCAAAGGACATCCTGGGATTTTTAAAGACCACAGAGTGTCAGGACCTCGGTTTAACGCCTCACTGAGCAGTATAGAGTCCCCGTCACTATACTGGGGCATTAAGAACCACACAGATCGCAGGTTGGGGGCCCACTGCTGGCCTCAATAACACCACTTTCAACAGCAACCTAGCTTTCCCATGTGGTCTCCCATCCAGGTACTGACCGGGCACAGCCCTTTAGCTTCAGTGCATGTGAGACTTGCAGAGAACTAGCTGCCAGCAATGGTTAGTTCTGTAGACTATTGAAAAAATATATAGCTAAAAGGGGCTAATTATTTTGTCTTTTTATTTTTTTTTATTAAAAACTGCTTTTTTACTAGCCAAAATAAAACAAATAAGACTTTCTTCAGAAGACATACTGTGAAAATGTCCTTGCTTTGTTAAACATCATTTAAGAAATACTTAAAAAAGAAAAAAAAAATCAAAGTGGGGCTAATGATTCTGCCTTCAACTGTATATTTAGTTTTTGTAACACGTTTATAAAACGTGTATATTACAACATTTTTAAAAATGTTTTAAATAATGTATTTTATTTACTTTTTTTTACTTTTATTTTTTATTTGTTTTTATTTACTTATTTACGTTTGTGTAATTTAATTTGATTTACTTTTGATTAATTTAATTTAATAAAATTTTATTTTATTTCAAGAATTTAAAGATTCTGTTTAACAATACATTTGTATTTTATCTCAATGTATTTTATTTACTTTTGTTTAATGTAATTTAATTTACTTTTTCTTTTATTTAATTAAGATTTTTACTTTTGTTTTTTACTTTTATTTTATTTACTTTACTTTAATTAAATTAGTTTTATTTACTTGTATTTTATTTAATTTTATCTTATTTTATTTTTAATTTATTTTATTTCTTTTTTAGTTTTATTTTATTTTATTAACTTTGGTTTTATTTTATTTACTTTTATTTGTTTTATCATTCATTCATTCATTCATTCATTCATTCATTCATTCATTCATTTATTTTCTTTTTGGCTTAGTTCCTTTAATAATCAAGGGTCACCACAGCGAATTGAACTGCCAACTTATCCAGCATATGTTTTACGCAGTGGATGCCCTTCCAGCTGCGGCTTCTGTTCTGTTCTGCTTTGTTTTGTTTTGTTTTGTTTTGTTTTTTTATTTATAAGAAGTCAAGTAAACATTCTGTCAAACATCACATCTTGTGGTCTACCGAAGAAAGCAAGTCATATGAATTTGCAGTGACATATGAGTGAGCAAACGATGACAGAATTTTCATTTTTGGATGAACTATCCCTTGAAGATCTTTTCCACACATTTGGCAGCATTTATGTAATTTCTGTGAGTAATATTGCGAGTGTTTAGTGAAACCAAGGGAGACGTCAAGTACAGAGCGGATCTACAGAGCGGATTCACTAGTAATTTGAGGCTGTTTGGTGTCAAAGTTGTCCGCACTGAACCAGGCAGCAGAGACTGGCATATTGTCCAGACTGTCTTTACTCTCTCTGCTGTTTAATAATGGAAATACTGAGACATTTACTGGGATTTTGGACTCCTTTCTTTCAATCCTTTGCTCTGAACTGGACGTATTTGCTAGCAAAAGTTGAACTGAATGCTTAAATCAATAATATATACATGTGCCATCTCATTCCTACATTCGTAATTTATTAGTCACAGTAGCAGATTTTTACTGCTGTTTTATTGCAATGTATTCTTAATCTACATTTAGTATTCATCATAGTAAGTACATTTTACTAAATTTGTTCCTTTTAATCTTAAAAACTAGCTTGAAATATGTTTTTTCTTTATTCATAACTGTAAAAATATTTTAAAAATGATATACAATAACATTTTTCTCGATTGTATTGATATTGTTATTATTATTATTATTATTATTATTATTATTATTATTATTTTTATATATTTTTATAAGAAAAATAATTATTTTAAGTAAAGTATTTAATTTATTAAAAATATTAATTATTTAAATTGTTTATTCATTTTTTATTTTTTATAAACAAAATAAATAAAGTTAACTCAAACCATTTGTGGAAACCAATTGTGGCAAACCGTTTGAGTTTTAAACCAAATGGTTTGAGTACTGTAAGCTTATATATATTGAATCATATACGCACACAATTTGAGTTCATATCACCAAACATTAAGACCATAAGTAACTTAAACATTTAAGTTATTAAATCTGTTTTGAGTTTAGTTAATTTAAATAAATAAAGTCCAAACAGCTGTATAGCTATGCAAATGGTTTGAGGAAACTAATTGAGGCAAGTTGGCTGAACTGAATAAAGTTGGTCAACTTAAATAGTTTGCCGCAATCGTTTTCCTCAAACCATTTGAGTAGATATACAGTTGTTAGGACTTTGTAATTTATTCTATTACCTGCACACAAACAGATTTTAAGATAAATAAGACAAATTTATTTAAATAAAATATTTTTTTCAGTCAAGCATATCAAGTACAAAACAAGTTATCACATACAACCGGTCTGTGGATGCAGAGCAAATGTAATAAATCAGTTGGTGTCAACATTAGGAGTTGAAACTGTTGAAATAAAAGCATTCTGGCCTCCATTAGGAAATATTGAATATGAACCAGCATGTCAAAGCCTGGTATGACCAAATTCACAGTCATGGAACTGTGTCTCTCTCTCTCTTTCTCGCTCACTTTTTAATGACACATTTACTCTCATCCATAGCGATTGGGGCGAAGCTCTGACAGGCTGGAGGCGCATCCAAAGCTCCTCGCTGTCCTCAGAGGGGAAGGACAGAGTCCATGTTGTGAAAATTGACCCATCTCCTGCTCTTTCCTGTGGAGGTCGGCATTAGCGTGTGTGGCAGGGACTGAGGTTTAGCTATTTGCTCTGCCCCCTGGTGCCCCTGAGGGCCGTTTAAAGGCGTTTAAACGTCTCCCGGCCTGGCTGGCATGTTTGTTTTTGTTCTGTAGCCGGCTCATGCTACGTTTAATGACGCAGGCCTGGGTTTTGACTGATTTATCAGGGGCCATTAAGTCAGGGAAAAGGGAGCTGGAAAACACTTTTACGTCTGTTTCTGAAAACACGGCGTCTGCCAAAGCTTCGCACCACCGTGCTGCTCTTCGGGGAGCGCTGAGATCGCAGGCTACATAAAGTTTTAAAGTTCCTGCTGGTGGTTGATTGTTGGTGTTTTATTCACGGTTTGTAGAAGCATCCGTACGGCAAGAGGAAGAGGCTCGAAATACCAAAAAATGGTCGTTTGGATGGGGGTGTTATTATGTTAGCGGTTAGCTTAAATACACAAAGACAGATTGATTAACTATCAGCATGCTCAAAAAGTAATCAGCCACCAAAATGAACATGGAACAACACTTAAAAAACACAATGGAGTTTTAGAAAAAAAAATATGTACAATGTCTATGACAGTGGCCGTCAGAAAGCCTGTGAAAATGAGCAGCTGTTTCCAATAAGGACGTGTTACAAATGACAGTTGTGTGTGTGAATGTACCTTTATCAGGAAGTGTTGTTGCCTATTAAATGAACCATCTGTAGGACAAGATTTTTAGAGGCCTCAGGGACGTGTTTCTTTCCTGATAAAATGCTGGGAAATCAAAACTGCATGTGATAGCGAGCTCATAATCAACATCTGCATGAGAAGAGCGAGTCCGAAGACTTTGGCCTGTCAATCATTCGATTGAGAGGACACCATCACTTACGAAAATGCTGAACACTGTAAAGATCTCCGGCTGGAGTCATTAGCCCATGCAGTTCACATTAAAGTCATTAATCGTGCACCGACGTCATCGTTCTTTGAGGTTTATTGCAGGATGTAGAATCTCGTCGCGTCTGTCACTTTGAAAACTTCTCACCCGAGGTATCACCTTATTTGTCAAAACAGTTCACAAAAGCATTTCATCTTAGCTTAATTCATTCATTCGCTACATATCCGCCACCGAGACACACAGCGGAACATGCCATTGCTCGACATTACAAGACGTTGTTTTCCAGCATTGTTTTTTTTTTTCCTTGTCCTGTGTATTTTTGTTGTCTTGGCAGGAAGGGGTGGGGGTGGAGACATCATTAAGACTGGTGGGATGGCTGGTGTCTTTCCAGATCATTCTGTCAATGAGAGTGCCACTGACGCTAGACCATTGTTCAGCGTGGCAGGCAGGCAGGGCCTCGTCTCCTCTCATCTGCGCGCAAGGCGGGCAGGCGGCCCATCCCGGGCTCCGGTACCGGGGCGTTGATGATGTAAAGTGACACTCCGTCAGCTCTCATAAGACAACGGCCAGGCGTCGGGCCGCGCTTCCAGGGGCCATGCATAATTCAACAACAATGCAATATCCCCCCTCAACGAGATGCAACATCTCTACGTCCTCGCACAGTCCAAACCCTCTTCAGACCCCGTCTGACACCAGCCATGAGCCTCAGAGCAGATGCGCAGGTTCAAACGCACACATGCAGACGATGCACACACACACTGATGATCAGGGTGAAGCGCTGGTTAATCAGCTGTGCGAATTGAGAAGGATCACATGTAGGGGCTATATCTGCATGGCATTTGGCCCCTGTCAAGCAGGTTTATACTGTTCCTTCTGCAAATTCAGTTAGGGCCTGCTTAAGTTTCTCTGTACGGTATGTTTGGCTTTAAATGGGTTTTTCACCCAGAAATGAATGTTCATATTCCCTCCCTCAGGGGCCGTAAACACAATGTTTTCAGCCAAAACTCTGGAAATTTTTTTAAAACTGGAAATTCATGAATTTGAAAACAGGTTTCAGTTATAAGTTTTCAAGAATGCCATCTTTGACTTGTCCACAACAAAAGGCTTTGTATTGTGTGTGTTTAGGGGTGTGTATATTAAAGACAACAATAGTGTTGTACTGTTGTTGTTGCTCAAGTGTTTGCTAATGCTTCATCAGCAACATTTGGGTCTACTTCCCATTACAACCAAAAGTGGTGATAGATCTTACAGGCACACAAAAACTATTCATAGTCAGGAGAACCAAGCCACGTCAAAACTTTCCTAAAAGTACTGTTTACTTTTAAGGTGACGGTGCCAACAACTGGCCTGGCATATATGTTATTTGTAGTTTTTTGGCCATTTTCGTTGATATGTGTAAATGTGTAAAAAAGAAAATGCAGGTGTGAAACCTTTCCAAAACATAATGCCGAGTTCAGACTGCATGATTTTAACCCCAATATTGACTCCCCAACAGGTTTTGAGAAATCGCCGACAAATTATTGAAATCACAGGCAAACCGGTTCTCGTACACGCAAGTGACTATCACACAGTGTGAACTATCAAAAATCGTGATCTGAGAGAATTGCAGATGAGTTGTTGATGCCCGTGATATATTTGGCGTGCTAAATAGCTGGAGCTGACAGCGATATCATGCCGTGTGAAATGAGTTTTGACTGAAAATAACATCCGTCATCACCTACAGCCAATCAGAGAGCAGCATCCACTAGCGTGAGTACCTCCAGGCTAGCGGGAGGCTGGGGGAGAAGTTAAAAGCGCTTATTTTCAGTTTATTTGGACCCAAGAAATGGAGGAAAAACTAGCAGAAATTTGGCTGGTGCATCCGTGTCTGTTTTACGTGTCATCTGAGCAAAAAATCACCACCGAGTCCAAATAAAAAAGTTAAGCAGAAATGACTAATTCCTTTCAAACCCAGGTGAGCAAATATGTATATTTTCTACCCCATTAAAAGCTTCTTTCTCGTTATGTAATTAATACCAAAGTATACACTATGTGTTTTTGGTTGTGAGAGGTAGTTTGGACAAATTTGTCTGTGATTCTTCTTATTCATAAGTCATACAGTGTGAAACGCCCTGTTGTCGATCTATCTTGCAGTGTAATTTAATGTAATGTAATCTGTGACACGATTACTTTGAAAATCATGCAGTCTGAACTCGCCATAAGGCTACATTGTTGTAATGTAAACGTAGTCTCAAACGCAAGTGACTGTTTTTTTTAGGAAATCATAGAAGATTTTAGCTAAAACTGTTGTCTGTCATAACATGTGTCAGCAGCTACCCATACTATGTGAAAAAAAACACATAAAGGCAAACATTTTCACAGACACACAATTTTGTTCACCCTCTTGTCATACCAGTCAATTGTATTTTATTAGCAGCAATTGTTTGTTTTTGTGCAATGTCAACACAAACAGCTGTTTCACATTCTTCAAGCACAATATGTTTAGAAAACCTGCATCAACATAACATAAAGGTATAATTTTCCTATGCCATACATAATTTGGCCAGTACTCTACGGCCCAATCCCAATTCTCCCCTTTAGCACTTCCTCTACTGTATGTCTCAGTTTTCTTCAGCTTAAAGGCAAAGGGCTAAAGGGAAAGCAGGCAGCTGATCACAGCATCTCACTTGTTTTAACTTGCTGATTAAAACAAAAGTCATTGTCTGTGGTGATTAACCAGTAACAGTAAATCTCCATCTACATATAACTGCTTATCTAACAAGTTAGGAAGCATCTGGAAATCAGATGTGCAATATATACATTTACCTGGTTGAGTGAATGTAGTCCAGTTTTTGCAGAAAGGCTGGCTTCAGGGGGTTTGTGGTTATGCTTCTGTTCCCATTACTTGTTTAGGATAAATAAAATAAAATGTAACACATTTACGATTTAGTATTCAAATCAACACTTATTTGCACACATATACATGTTTAATACAGGGTACATCTATATACAGTAAATGTGTTATCCAACTTACCTTGCATGAGCTTGAATGGTGAGAGCAATCTGTTAAACATATTAGAAATGTTAATGTCAGAAAATTAAATGAACATATAATAATATAACTGATTTAAAATTTGATCATTTATTTTGAACTCAATTATCAGCAATAAATGTTCACATATAGAGGCTGACTGAACAAACTCGGTAACATTACTAGAATGTATATCACTATAGTTTAAGGAGTATATTCGCATATGTTAATTTGGATGGATTAATAAATACATCTTTCTAAGTCATGTTTTGGCCTAGCTTGGACACTCATACTCATAAAAAAATCATCTTTAAGTTCACTGTAGATTATACTTCTCCATAGATTATGCTAATATGCTTATGCTAATGGGATTTTAGCAAACTCATGCAATCAAATAACACTTCATGCATTCTCTTAAACCACCAAAATTGCAGACAGGATCTCTATACCTTTCTGCAAACAAAAGCAATTTAATAAATAAACAAATAATGTAACTTACCTTGTAAATATTACATCAGTCTGTGTGAGCAAAACTTCTATTGCTCTCATCTGCTCCACCTGCCAAACTTTGAATAAAAAAGCATGCGCATAGATTTTCTGACTTTGTTGAGTAAATTTTACTCACGTATGTCTTTTTTTTGCATTAGTTTAATATATTACGAAACACTAAGTGAATACTGCTTGGATATCCATTTAAATTTACCCTTGTATTTAAAGCACAATAAAACATAATAATAATAAGTAGTTTATTGAATTAAACATGTCAAGTAAACACGTAAAAATACAAAATATGATTTATTTGTAAAATGTACTTGGATAATATCTTTATTTACAAACTCCAAAAATCGTTTTTTACTCTGTAGATAGCCCTCGAAATGGAGATTTTTCAGCACCACTCTCGAAACCAAGGGGTACAAAAACTTCCCAGAATACACCATCTAAAACGGCAGCATGGCTTCATGCAGAAGTAAAGAGATGCACAAATTAGTATGTTTTGTCATTATTATGAATATTTACAACAAACAAGCATGTTTTAATATATTCATAACCATATTTGTGTTTAACCGTCACTTTAAAAAAAAAAAGCACTGAAATAAAAACCACAAAATTTTTCTATCTATGATCCATAACAATATATCCTGTAGAGCAGTCCCACAACATACTTTCACATCTGTCACTCAATGACACTCGGATACCCTGTCTGAAGAGTCTAGAGGCTAGGAATGACCTTTTTACAGTGTCTGGTATAATGTTAATGTTTTTTGTGTGTTTACTTATACGAATATGACCAGAGTGTAGATGCAAGCTACAGTTTTAAGCTTATTGCCATATTATATCATAATGATAACATGATATTGTTGCATTCAGTGATTTTCTAAAGATAAATACTGTACAAAAAAAATGCAATTGGAATAACTAAAGCAGTCACGATCGTTGATCTCTTATGAAGCAAGAGATTGCGATGACATGCTGCATGTACAGGTGCTGTAGTGGTGTCCCATTTTGTAGGGGTAATTTTTGAAGCCCTTTCGCTTCACACTCTGTTTCAAGGGCCAATAGGTAGAGGTACAAAAATAGAATTGGGATTGGGCCTATATTACTTTATTTGATTATTCTGTTTATCAGCACCAGCAACATGATTCAACTCAATTAGTTTAATCTTTATTTCTATAGTGCTTTTATTGCTGTAGAATGTGCCAAAGAAATAGAAAGAAAAATAAGCCATAACAGCATCTCAGATTGTGGAACATTCCAGCATATCAAGCAAGTATGGAAGAATGCTGGTGTAGTTCTAGTTACATACAAACTTATTCAGTTCAGTTTAGTATAAATGTTATTGTTGAAATCAAGTTCAGTTTAGTATAAATGTTATTGTTGAAATCAAGTTCAGTTTAATTTAACCGAAGCACAAGGAGTCAAAACTCACCAGCAAATTGACTAAAGTGACTAACAAAACTTGGGAGAATCTACACTCACAGAAATAAAGGTACATGAGCTGTGACTGAGGTGGTACCCTTTTTAAAAGAAACATATTTGTACCCAAAGAGTCCAAAGTGGTACCTTAAAGGTGACCAAATTAGTGACTAATTGCACATAAAAAGTATCTTTGAGGTGGTGCAAATATGTATCCTTTAAAAAGGCACTGCCCCAGTGACAGCTCCTTTACCTTTATTTCTGAGAGTGTAGGCTCAGCTAGGGGACCAGTTCTCCTAGGCCAAATGTTGTGGGCAGAGCTACGACAATGCCAATGATTTCAATTCTGTGGTGTTTTGTTCCTGATGAATCTGCCTTTTTGAACAAAAATCCTTAGTGAACAATTCAATGACTTATTAAACTGTCTTTATATATGTATATATATCAAGATTTCATAGTCAAAACAAATATTTGTGTCTATTTCTCAAAAAATATAGGCAATATTTGTTGGTGCATTCAGACAAAAAAAAAAATTATTAAGTGAAGTTTTTAAACTAATTTCGAGAGGAGCACGTGATATAATTGACAGCAGCTGGCCACCTATCTACACTCATTAGTTAGCCAATCAGATCTATCCTAACCCACTATAAGTAGCCTAGCTAGACATTACTCCCTTATCTTCGTTTTCCGAAGAAACAAACGACAGGTCCGCTCTAGCTCCTCCAAAAGTTACTCAAGGACAAAACGGATCCTCCACATCTCCTACTATTCTTCAACTACAATACCACACCACCTTTAATACCATCGTCAGCAACTACAAAAAATGACAAAAACAACAACAACAGCGACGGCGGCTGAGATCACAACAGCATCAGCGCAGCTACATACAAGAAAGAAAGCTCCGGGCTCCCTGAAACACCAGCCCCGTCTTAACAACAACCAGCCCAGCATGAAAGTCAGCTCGAGACCGAGGCTCCAACGAGAGGCCGTAGGCCTATCCACTCCAGCCAGATCACAATGCAATCCCCAGCTCCGCTACGTACCTTCTCCAGCATCATCATGTGTCACTCATATCCAACAACGACTGTCACTGAACTCCTCCAAACTCCTAGACGCCAGGACCATAATTCAAAGCCGCTGCATTAAACCCAAAACACTTGCGAATCCACGTTTTCACCGCCACCCCCAGGACATAACACGCTCCTGCCACACCCCCTATCCTAAACAGACATTAAACCCGCAATCTCTCCGCCTCCCCGGAGAATCAAGGCAAGGATTAAAAAGCAATATTGGATTTGGACATATTGCAGCAATCATAATTCTAAACACGGATAAAACCTATCTCCCGGACAATAAAGCAACTCTTGGGAATCCCACCTCACCTCTTCCATCCTGCAGCTCCCGATTCCAGTGCACACTCCAGTCCTCCTCTTTCAGCGATCCTTACCACCTACGCACCCCGCCCCTCTACCTTGCGTATCATTGCTTTTTCCCCCTCTCATTTTTACAAGCTCGCAGCTACTGCTGATTATTTTCTATTATAAAATAGAAATTACTTGTCGACTTTTGTCAATATGTTTATGCTTTTACTGAATTACGTTTGTAACTGACCTAATTTTCTGAATTTCTCATTCCAGGTTTCGTCTACTGAAGCACAGCCGATCTCGGCGCTCCCTTCCCACAACCTCACTAGCCGTCCACCAACACTACACCAGAAATCACAGAGCAATTCCCTGTTAAGCACATCCATACCAGCCCTACTGAAATGGACATTAGAACGTTTCTAAAAACGTCTAATAACGGCTCTTTCATCTCCTCATAATTCTGCCTTTTTCAGCTTTAACAGCATGATTCTACCTGATGAATATGCTTAAATTATCACGTTATAAACCAAGCAATCTCTCTAATCTAGACGGCTGCAGCGCTCGGTTGCAATCAACATTACACCCGCCACCCGATTTCTGGCAATAGGAGGTCACAATTACATTTCGTAGTCCGTTTAACATTCGGATGCAAAAGTAGCCCACACATTTATGCTTAAAAACGATCCGCTGGATTTCGCCAATAACTACGGTGTTTGCACGTAATTCACCTACAAGTTCCCGTTTCTCTCTCCCTAATATCCCCCAGCTAAACTAGTGACCGGTTTTCTAATATTTGCATTCTCATTGCGGAAGAACCTCCGGCTTAAGCACTTCTATAGAATTCTTAAGCATCAATTTGGAGTGATAGAATTTCAAGCATTAATAAGCTACTTGAATAAATCGACAATCAGTCCCCTTTTATATTCTGGAAGAAAAATATCACGCTAAGCATAAACTGCTCTCCATCTAGAACATCAAACACACATGCACATTATCCCGCAGGGATGACTTTTCGTCACTCACCTACTTCATCTCGCAGCAGCAATCTCCGGAATAGAAGAGAAATGATCTAAATCCGATCTTGGCCGTAACAAACTCTGCCTGAAGGGCGTCGCGCACCAGAGGCGCCGACGGCGCGGTGACGCGACGCACTTACGACAGAGAATAGTAGATTAATGCACACCAGACTCAAGCATTCATACTTTATCAAATAAACTAATCAATTATACAAATAGCGCTCCGCGGCGCGGCAGAATACGAAGTGTCATGAATTGTGGCTGGGCACTACGGACAGCCGCATTGACTTCCTTATTATTTATTTCCTTCCTGTGAAAGTCAATGGTTACAGGTTTTCAGCTTTCTTCAAAATGTTGTCTTTAGCTTTTAACACGGGAGTCACTAACCTCTGAAACTAAGAGCTACTTTCGGGCACCGATTAACGTGGAGGGCTACCAGTTGGATAAACACTTCTCAAATAACAAATTGCTCAATTTACTTATAATTATAATTTAAGTTTTTGGTTATTTTTTAATAATGAATAATATTCATCCAGGTGTAGTCACTGATCATGTTATGATTATCTCAAAGTTACCAACAATGATTTAACAGGGTAGGAAATACCCCGTAATTAATATATCAACGTGCAACACTATTTTATTTATCTTTGCAAATATTTACATTTTTAAATGATTACTTCTATATTAGAGAAAGCTTACTTGTAAGTGGTGTTATGGTGAGCTATTTTAGAACAGGCCTGTGAGCAACACACGAGAGCCTCGTGAGCTATCTGGTGCCCATTGGTACCATATTTGGTGACTCCTGGTTTAACAGAAATGAAATTCATAAAGGTTCGTAACCATCAGGTAGCGCTTAAAGCATGCGACCTGCTTATGCTTCCTTCCTTAAGCGCTGGAATAGAAGCCATTCATTTATTAGCTATCCAATTTCATCCTCAGTATATGCTTTTTACACAGATGCTGCCCCCTTCGTGGGGTATATTATCGGGGCCCCCAATGCGCTTCTAACGGGCAATATAGTCAATACATTCTGAAAAAAAAAAAAAAATACTGCTGTACATGTTCCTAGTTGCATAGGAAATCGCTGACTCTCTTTTGCTTTATTTTCAGAAACTGGTATCAGAAGCAGAGCCGCAGCTGACTCCATCTCTCCTTTTAAGATGATAATCCCATAACCACAGCATACACAATTTGCGTCTGCATTCATTTATACATTTTAAGTTACCCCAGAACACCTCATCAGTTTCTCACTGCTCAACACATCCACACATTCCGTTCAATAACATTTTTGGTTTCATAACACCTTAAAGTCATAGGACCATTCAGGCTTCCCACCAGATTCATAATCCAGTCACTCATTCAAAATTGGAGCCACCACCACAGCAGCACACAAGGGCTATCGTAACAACACATACAAACACTAGGAAAGTAGTCTCCCGACGCCTTCAAATCTTATATCTGACTCAGCCACAGCCATCTCAGGGAAGCTCAGAGGACCCTCACCAGCAGACGCAGTAATCCCAGCGGCCAAGGGCATGGGCCTAGTCCAGGGAGAGAATACGACCCAACCATACCAGCTTCCCGAGGGCAGAGGAACTACCCAGTCTCCCAAGGGCGCGGGCATGACCCAGCCATCTAGCTTCCTTTCTTCCTTCCAGCTGATTTGCACTCAGCCTTCTCCCCCTTTTCACTCACCTAACTCCAGTAGGAGTTCTCTCCCTGCCCAGGCCCCCTTGTCACCCCCGCCCCCCCCGGCCGCTGCCACAGAAGTTTTCACTGCCCCCCAACTTTTCTAACTTCTGTAGGACCCCGCCCCCCCCATGGCTCTGGCCCCCGCAGGGGCGTTACCCCGAGCTTCGATTCTCGCAGGAATCATCTCACTGCCCTGGCCTTAGCTTTTTATATTATGTCATTCCATAATGACATATAGTATAGCAGTATTTATTTTTCTCTCTGTTTGATTTTATTTATATAAATTTATATCTATATGCACCCACGCATATAAATATGAATTTATATATAGTGCTGTCACCCTCACGCTCTGTTCCCGCAGGAACACCCCCAGAGCACCTATACCGCCCGTCACCCTCCAGTAAGAAGTCTTCACCTCCCCCTCATCTTTCCCGACTCCTACTGGAGCAGCTAAATAGCTCACCCAACCCCGAGCTGTGACACGAGTCATGTCACCGACCCTCCCCGGCCCTAGCTTTTATTTATGTTTATTTTTTGTTTATTTCTCACACTTATCTTTTATTTTTAAATTTATTTATATATATGTATATATATATATGCACCCACGCATATAAATATATATTTATATATAGTGCTGTCACCCTCAAGCTCTAACTCCCGCGGAGTTAATCCCGAGCACCGGACCCCCGCAGGGGTCATCGCCCAACTGCCATTTCCCCCTTCAGCTGGGGCTTCACCGACCATTCCTTTTCCCGACTCCAGCTGGAGATGGCACATACAGCTCTCTCTCCCGCAGGAGAGCCAAGAGCTTCGACTCTCGCAAGAGTCAGTAAAAACGCCCCCCCAAGGCCCTAGATTACCCCATTATATATTTATATATCTATATGTTTCATATAAATATATAATTATATATAGTGCTGCCACCTCCCAGCTCAATCTCCGCAAGGAGTGTTCCTCGAGCAAATTACTCCTTTGGAGTCCCCGCCCCCCCTGCCCCCCTTCACCCCCCTCTCCAGCCGGAGTCCTTCACTCCCCTTCCCTTGTAATGACTCCAGCAGGATTCCCGCCCACCCCATGGCTCTGACCCCCGCAGGGGTCTCCCCGAGTCTCTACTCCAGCAGGAGTATTCACAGCCCAAGCCAACTCTGCTCGGGTTCCCGCAGGAACCTGTTTCACCCTTTGCTCCAAAGGAGCCCTCTTTACCTTTTCTTTTTCAAATAACTATATCCAGCAGCCGGATATAGCATTTCAAGCCTTTTGGGGAGTTTCTTCGAATACACGGCTGCTGTCCCGAGCTTCATGCATTTGGGGAGCTCTCGAGAACCACCTGATCTCGTACTCCCCTCACATGCTCTATGGACCTGGCGGGAGCCCTGGGCTCAACTATCTCCGAGCTCAGGGTTCTCTCCCGGGACAGCATGCCAAACCTGCTTACAGCTGTCAAGCAATATCTAAGTGTGAACTCTTGAAGTGAAGTTTTTAAACTAATTTCGAGAGGAGCACGTGATATAATTGACAGCAGCTGGCCACCTATCTACACTCATTAGTTAGCCAATCAGATCTATCCTAACCCACTATAAGTAGCCTAGCTAGACATTACTCCCTTATCTTCGTTTTCCGAAGAAACCCCCCATCCACCCCTTTCTCCTCCTTTTCTCCTTTACAAAAAGGGGAGCTCTCGAGAACCACCTGATCTCGTACTCCCCTCACATGCTCTATGGACCTGGCGGGAGCCCTGGGCTCAACTATCTCCGAGCTCAGGGTTCTCTCCCGGGACAGCATGCCAAACCTGCTTACAGCTGTCAAGCAATATCTAAGTGTGAACTCTTGAAACAGTTTTATCCAGAGTTTGTTCCACCTAACATTTTTTCAATTCAATTAACATTTAATAGAATGATAATATACTTAAATTCAAATGAAATAGAAAAATCGAAACTACAAAATCTTAACAAAACTGTATATATTTCAAAGTTTCTCTAAATGTTTTCATGTTTATTTATTAATAAATTATTTTGGTTGTACTCATTTTCGGACTGTGATCTTATTATTATTATTATTCCATGCACTTTTTCCACGCGCATCTAATTTTTATTTTTACTCTTATTCTAATTTTGTTAGATTAGTTCTTATTTTAGCTTTGGCTTGGTATACTGACTAATCTAATGGAAATGCATTAATATATTATAATAAATCATCATATAGAAAACATAAATTTAAAAGAGAGATCTGTAAAGGCTGATATCTCTGTATGTACAATGTTTTTTGCATAGTTTCTTCATAACCAATAACACAATACAGTCAATAAATTTATATATCTTACAGTTACTTATGACTTCTGGGCAAACGTGTTTACAATTTATTTCATATTTTTTTATGAAAATAGATAACACCAGGAGTTTCTCTCACGTATACTGTTAAAAATACACTGGAGCTCTCTGACATTAGATCAAAGAGGAGAATAGAAGAGACTGTGTGTGTGTGTGAGTGTGTGTGGATTACAACATTAGATGACACTACTGTGGAAGGGCCCTTTTTCACGCATGTGTGAGTTTGAATGTAGCTCATTCATTGCGAGGCTCAGAGATCCTGTGTAATAATGGGCGATGCTGTAACAGAGTCAGACCCGGAATAAAAAGACGGAACGGACAGAAGGAAAAAAAAGAGAAGAAAGAGAAAAGCGCGAAGGCAGCGTCTGCCAGGCCTTTCATTATATTATTTCCCCTCCCCGTACCTACATGAAGACGTTCGCTCACCGTGCCGTTAACTTCAAACTACTGGGTGTGTGATGATAGACAGAACCGTCATTTTGGCAGTTTAGACTAAACAGTCCAGATGAATGTATTGGTGGAAGCTAAATGTGGATCTCGTTTCCCGACTTGCAGCTGGTGTATCTGTGAGATCTGAGGCTCAAGTTGACCGTCTGGGTGTTGAAGCAGTGACACAGTGGTTAACACATGTGCTTTAGGCTCTTTTAGCTTTGGGTGCATGCAAGCTTTGATTGTTTCCTAATCCTTTACCATGAGGGGAATCATCTTTTTTGATGTTTTCTCTTTTTTCAGTTGTTTTATATTTTATGTTATTATTTGTTATATTTTATTAATACATAACAAAATTAATAAACGAATTACATTTTAAATTAAATAAATTATATTAAATTTGAGTTAAATAGTTTTCATTTAATGAAAATACATAAATAAATACATTTATATATATATATATATATATATATATATATATATATATATATATATATATATATATATATATATATATATATATATATATATATATTTTTTTTTTTTTTTTTTTATTGTTTATATTTTCATATTCCTATTTCACACGATTGCACACTCACAAACACAGCCAGAGGATCATTATGAACCTATTACTTGGACTTTATAAGCAGCACAGACACACACACACACACAATGCTGAGTCTTGTTTAACTGTACTGTGAGCATTGCAACATTTTCCTTGCCTTGCCTTACCGCATTAGACCCTTGCTTTGTTTTAATGTTTATTTCTGTTCGCTGCCTGCCTTTGACCATCTGCTGTTTATTGAGCGCGACTCTGAATCTCCTGTACATGTTTTTCCCTGTCTTGACCATTGCTTGCCTAACCATTCTCCTAATAAACCTGCATTTAGATACTCAATTCCATTGTTAGCATCCATCACATTACACTTACATTTAATATTTAATTTAAGTTAAAATAATATAAATTTTATTTTAACATAACTATCCCAAATATTTTAACATTCCCGAATATTGCAACTGCTCTCTGCTAATTTAAAGTTAAGACTTTTCTTCTTCCTT